>NC_086128.1:62153812-62201312 GCF_963921235.1 Mobula hypostoma | reverse complement strand
CTTGCCTTTTTTTTAAAGAAAAGTAGTAATAATTTGAACATGTTTCAGAAATGATAAGCCATGTACTATTTTGTACAAGTTCAGGTTTAATCAGGAGCTCGTTGCAATCCCGGTAATGAGAAATCAGTAAAGCCGCCGCGTTATGCCTATCTTCCGAACTCTACACCACCGGGTTACCTCACTTGCTATAACTTTGCTTGGTTAACATTAAATGGGTACAGAAAACGGGAACAACCCGTGCGAAAACGTTGTTCGAACAAATGCAGTCGCAAAACCTCCACATCGGTTTCATTAATATTTTCCCTCGACTGGTTTTGCTTCAGAACGGGGTTTATGCGGGGTCACTGCAGCCCAAGAATCAAAGGGTTTTTAATGCAACTCTATGTTAAAACTTGCTTCTACATTAAGACACGTGTTTCCTTCACTAGCGCAAAATGGGGGATAAAGCATTGATGGTTACAGCATTTCTATAATTATATTTACACCCTAACCATGTAGTTCAGTCCATTTTAAACAAAAATGTCGTCCCATAACAAATCCTCCATTACAGCTGCGAAAACAGCAACTTGCAGGCAAATCTCCACGAACATTATGCTGACATAAACCCGCAGGCCACCTGTGTCTCTCGAGCCGCTGTGATGCATTAATCAGGAACTGGTCTCAACCCCGGTGAATAGGCTTGATTGTCCGTTGCAAAAAAAGGGTGGAGAGCAATTAAGGTGCGTTAGATTTTACTTTGGCGATGACCTTCTTCTCCTTCACCCTCCTGTTCTGAAACCAGATGGTGATCTGCCGTTCGCTCAGGTTCGTAGCGGCCGAGATCTTCCTTCGCTTGTCCTTCGTGATGAACTTGTTTGTTGCATACTCCCTCTCCAGTTCTCTCAGCTGGACTTTGGTGTAAGGAATCCTCTTCTTCCTCCCGCGGCGGAAGGAGCTGCCGTCCTGCTGGTGGACAGAGACATCTGCTGCGTGTAACCAGACACACCCCGACACACAGGCACACGGGCAGACACGCCAACACGTACACACACACACACACACACACACACACAAGCACATATACATACATAGGCATGCGCGCATAATGACAGACACACACACACACACACACACACACACACCCAAACAGATATGCATACCCGCACAGACACACACATACGCATGTACACACACACACACATACACACACACACACACACACAGGCACACAGAAACACACACACACACACACACACACACACACACAACACACACAAACAGATATGCATACCCGCACAGACACACACATACGCATGTACACACACACACACACACACAGGCACACACACACACACACACACACACACACAGGCACACAGAAACACACACACACACAAGCACAAATACATACATAGACATGCGCGCATAATGACAGACACACACACACACACATACACATGTACACACACGCACAAACAGGAATACATACAGAGATATGCACGCATAATGACAGACAGACACACACACACAAATACACACACAGAAACATATACACACACACAGACATACACGCATATATACAGACAGACACACACACACGCACACACACACACACACACACACACACAGAGGCACACACAAACACGAATCCATACACAGATATGCACGCATAATGACAGACGCACAAACACACACACACACACACAAACAAACATATACACACACAAACATACACGCATACAGACAGACAGACAAACACACACACACATTGGGAGAAGGAGAAAATAACGTTTAAACATTTTTCGTCAAAATATTCATAATCCTTAGCGTTTAGTATGCCAGCAAAATATATTTAACCAACGTCATGAACAATTTGTATGTTAGGATTGGTGTGTATTGACTTCAAATTCATAATTTAACACGACTGTTAATTAATTCTCAACGGCCAAAACAAAATCACCGCACTTTAATGTGATTTTTTTTTAACGTGAGAAACAAAATGGCATAATACTTTTTACTGTTAACACTCGCTGATAAATTGGGATCACAGCATTATAATGTTATTTTTTCATATGTGAGAAGGATACAATAAAATTGCATTATTTTTTTTAAATCATTCTGGACTCCGGGACATTTCTGTACCAATGAATGACCACTATTCTTCAGTTACATGAGATATTCGACCTGCCATATTATCACTATATATTTTGCATTTGTTTTAGCTGGATCTCCCTCCCGGAGGGAACGCGGAAAAGAACTTGTTACCTGTAAGCGTGGATTTCCACAGATGCCCCGGCTGCGCCGGTTCCTTCGAACAGTACATCTGACCGTTCCATCCGTTCAGATGCCAGGGCTGGTAGCCGTCCACGGGAAGCAAGGCTTCGTGCCTCGGCTCCCCCGCGCCGCTGATCGTCTGGACGACAGAGACGTCCAAGTAACTCGGCATTGGCTGGTAGGGACTCGCGTAGCCATGGTAGAAGGTGAATTCCTTCGGCCGTCCTGTATACTCATCAGGAGGCAAAGGACTGTCCATGTACTTGTCCCCCGGGTACGTGGAGAGCGCGGCGGGCTGGGTGCAAGGTTTGATGGAGCTTCGACCCGTTCGACAGGAGTAGTAACCGCCGCCAAAATATCCATACGGCAACGGAGGAGCGCTGGAGGCCTGGGGCATTGGACAAGGGGGGCACTGTTTGCCGGGTTCCGCCACCCCAGGGCCCGGGATGTCGACTGCCGGGTAGCCGGAGCCGTGAACCAAAGGGGAAGAATGAGGTCCGAGCGCAGAATGGGCCATCAGGTTCCTGCACTGGTTCGCGGAGAAATTCCCCGCACTGACGAACCCTTCCATCGCGCCGCTGTTCTTATTAACCTCATCCAACTTGTTTTCATACAGGTACATCACAGAGTCGACCCAGCGCGGTTTAAAGACCAGTGATACTGTCATATCACGTCCAGCATTGGGTCTATAGTTTCTTCTAGGAGGCGCAGGACTGAGCGCCTTGCAGGAACTCGCCCCGGCTAACTGCACTGACGCACTAACCCGGGTTAAAAAAACCACTCGCTCATTGGCTGCCCGCCGATCACGTGCTATGCAAGGACGGATAATAAACTTTCATGCGGAATTGGCAGAGAGAGGGAAAAAATATCTCAGCGAAATGAAAATATGAAAGGCATTAAAAAACGATCTTTCATTTTTCGCAGCCTTGTCGAAAGGGGGTGGGAATTGCTCTCCAGAATTAAAACACACATTGAACAAATGACATTTTGCGCTTTTAAACAGAACAAATACAATTTAAAATGCATACTAATTAGTCGTATTTCACCGTCTGGATGCTATCTGCTATGTCTACGGCAACTTATCCAAATAAAATTTACTGGGATAGATTTTTCCTCATTCAGTCGTCCAGCATTAACCAAACCAATCCGCCGCCCACAGTGCGGAGAAATTCCTGAGAAGACTATTTTTTCCCCCCGCGAATTTCTTCGCTAGAGTTACATTAGTGCCAAGCATGTTCCTTGCAGCTTGGAAAAAGCGGCGAAAGACATCCATCTGTTCGGGTCATAAGATACTAGTCAAGTTCTGATTAAAAAAAAAATATTTATCAGAAGTTAAAATTACTGTTTCGCGTCATGCTCTCAAGACTTTGAGCAGGTATTTTCAGATAATTTGCGAGGGCGTGAGGAACTATTTAAATACCAGCAACAAATTCCTCTCCATTAAATGGGCGACGCGTTAATAAAACGCACGCAGCCTCACAGAGATATGCAGCCAGAGCTCTCAAACCCCAACACGAGTAATGCCTCCTTCCGTTTCCTCGCATTGTTGGATATTTAATATCCAGACTAAACCCGTAATAAGACAACATACATCAAATCAAAATGTCATCAGCAAATCCGGGCTCAGCTTGAGTTGTCCGTGTGTCATCTTCAATACCAGACACGTTACCACATTGCTTTGCTGGTCTGGTCTTCATATCTGATATGTCATATTCTTATGAAAAGTTGCGTTCGGCGATTTACTGCTTGAGAGCAACTGGGGGTGGGGGGGGGGAGGCGTTGGGAGACGGTGGGAGACAGCGTGCACTCTCTCGAACCGAGCGCCGCCCGCAGAAGCAGTTTTCTCTCGTTAAACCCTGAGTAATTGACAGAGATTTATATCGCTTTTTGATATAGTGCTACGATAGGAAAGTTCGCGGAAGCTCTTCCTGTGAAGTTTTTATGGGATCTTATTGGTAATTATTCACCCAGCCGTATAAAGATGCATTCCGATTTTAATCTCTGGATCTGCCTGCAAACGTGATGCTTTCATTTCAATCTGGAACTAATCACAGTTCAAACCGCGCTCACCTTTATTCACAGTCTACAGTCTGCACTTCCGTTGGTAAGTCGTTCTTTTTTTTTAAATTTTGCATACTTCGAAACTACTAGATTCTTTGATTAAAAGAAAATTGGAAGCTCAAAGCGATAGATCAGCACAATTTAAAAAAAACACGAGACTCTCCTGGCCCTTCACTCTTCCTGCCTTGAAGGCGCCAACGAAATTCACCGTGTTTTCTTTGCAAGTGCAGTACGACCCTGAATGATATGCCCATATAAACAAACATACTACTAAGAAAAACTATTCCCGCTCGCAAACACCTTCAATATTTTAATAACTCCAGTACCACGTTATTTACAGCACAGAGAAGAGGAGAAATACAGAGATTTACCAGAATGTTACCTGTGTTTCACCTCCTAAGGTACAGAGAAAGGTTGAACAAGTTGGGTCTTTATTCTTTGGAGCGTAGAAGGTTGAGGGGGGACTTGACAGAGATATTTAAAATTATGAGGGGGATTGATAGAGTTGACGTGGATAGGTTTTTTCCATTGAGAGTGGGGGAGATTCAAACAAGAGGACATGAGTTGAGAGTTAAAGGGCAAAAGTTTAGGGGTAACATGAGGGGGAACTTCTTTACTCAGAGAGTGGTAGCTGTGTGGAACGAGCTTCCAGCAGAAGTGGTTGAGGCAGGTTCGATGTTGTCATTTAAAGTTAAATTGGATAGATATATGGACAGGAAAGGAATGGAGGGTTATGGGCTGAGTGCAGGTCGGTGGGACTAGGTGAGAGTAAGAGTTCGGCACGGACTAGAAGGGCCGAGATGGCCTGTTTCCGTGCTGTAATTATTATATGTTATATGGTTATAACTTTTCGTTAGCCAAAGTGTGGTGAACCGGCAGAATTCGTTGCCACAGCCGGCTGAGGCACTGGGTTTACTTAAAGCGGAGGTTGGCGGGTTTTTGATTAGTAAGGGCTTCAAAGGTTGCGGGGAGAAGGCTGGGGGAGTGGGGTTGAAAGGGAAAACAAATCAACCGGAGCTGACACGATGGGCCGAATGGCCTTGTTCTACTCCCACACGCTATGGCTTTGCTGGCCTTTTGCATCACAACCTGGTACTCCAGCTGCAGGGCTGTCGACAGAAAAGCCTTGCAAATGGTGGTTAGGGGAGCAGAGAAGGGTATTGGGGTCTCCCTACCTTCTGTCCAAGACCTCTTTCAGAGTCGATGCCTCCAGAAGACACGGTACATCATTAAAGACCCCTCACACCCTCTCCATGAACTGCTTGTTCTTCTGCCATCAGGCAAACATTACAGGAGCATCAAAAATAAAACCACAAGGCTACTAAACAGCTGCCTCCCACAGGCGGTCAGACTGCTAAACAGCTGCTCCACCTGACTCTGCTTTGGACACTTTTAACTTGCACTGGACACTTATAACTTGATTTTAACTGACATGTGGCTGTTGTGTTTTACTATTTATTGTTATGCTTATTATTTAGTGTTGCGTTTGTTATGTTATGATTGCACTGCTGCTGGGAAACGCTGTCTCATTCTGCCCTGCAGAGCTGATGTACGGTTAGAATGACAAAGTTTTTTGAATCTTTGAATCTTTGAATCTTTGTATTCATAAAGACCCAAACGGTATTGCTTCGGTCTTATCCCAACAGAGGGACAAAGGAGTTGGGTGCACTTCCCGCTGATGCAGAAATCAGGGATACCGTCAGATATCCTGAATTCACACTGGCCTTTCTCTGGAATGGTTGTTCCTGTGCCTTGCTGGTCTATGTTCTCAGTATTTCTTTTTAACATACACAAACTCAAAAAAGAAAGGTACTGCAGATGCTGGAGATAGAACATCGAGCTTCACCGCACAGGTGAACGCAAACTAGAATTTTATATTTAAAAAAAGTAATGGAAGTACACGGCAAGTCCGCCCGCATCTGTGTAAAGGGAAACGGAATTCAGGTCGCAGGTCGAATATGGTCAGTGTGTTATTGGTCATTGCGAAATGACAGGGTTGCAAACGGATTTGCTATTAAGATAAACGCGGGAAACTGTGCGGACTTTGGAAATCCAGAGTCACACACGCACAACGTTGGTGGAACTCAGCAGGATAAAAAGTGGACGTTCTGGGCAGAGACGCTTCATTTGGACCTAATTGTTAACAGTTAGTAGTAACATATACATGTTTTGATTTACACCAACACTGTACCAGCATATCTATTGAATACCCCTGTATATATTCATTTCCATAGATTCTGCCTGACCTGCTGAGTTCCTCCAGCATTTTGTGTGCGTTGCACCAGATCAAACCTGTCCGTTTCTTAATCAAAAGCGAATTTCTTTTTTTTTAAATTAAGAGGCAATTTCGAATAAAATTTATGAAAATGTCATTAGGTATTAATAGCACTAAGATGCCTACCAATGGATATTCCCGGCTGATGTTCTGTCGATCAGCCTTTATACATTTGACTGAAACCAGGACTCGACTCATAAGTAATAAAATGTTACTTTGATTTCAATTACGCCCAAGAAGACCGGTTGTTCAATAATACTGAAATATTTTTTAAAATTCAACTGTGCATCTCCTGAAAGAGGAGGCAAGGTCGATAGGACGCCCCAAGGCGATGGTCAAGGGCTCCGCGGTTGCAATTTTTCCCCTTTTGTAAAATGCCTCGCCAGCAAATGCACGCACACGCGCATGCGTGCGCGCCCTCGCTCCCGGGCCTCGCTCGCGCGCATAACAAACCAAAGGATGAGGTTCTATTATTAATCCCAGTGTTTTCCTTTCACCTATTCAATTGGCCGCCCGCTTGGACAACTCAAATTAAAACTTCTGTGCGAAGAAACAAAGGTCTAGCCCTGCAAATTGCAAACGGAAGAGTGACACAATACTTGACACATAACTGCAATTAAGCATAGCATGCAAACACACAGCACGAAAAGCACAGAGTGTCAAACTTCATGCAACATCTTCCAGTTGTGGTATTGGTCCAAAACCTATGATCAATTGTTCCAATCGTGTAAACTTCATGAAAACAAAATTAAATCGAAAGACTTTTTTTTCACACAGCGGGCTTAGTTTTTAAACAATGCTCTTAAACATTACACTCAGAGTTGAATTAATGGTTCTCCTAGCGATCAAACGCAATCACAAACGTCGCACCTACTTTAGAAGAAGTTTGACAAGGGGCAGGTGATGTAAAGAATGAAAGCCAGAGCAATATTTTCCTATTATCCTTCATACAGCACAATTTTATGTAAAAGACAACATTATCAAGCCAAACTCAAACACTTTAAGATTCAGTCCAACTGATGCAGAATATTTTTTAAAAAATGAAGCGGCGGTGGACTGCAGCTTATCTACGTATTTGTTTTGGAACTTTTATGAAGTGTTTGGTTAGTTATATCAAAATTCAAAGTTCAAAGTAAATTGATTATCTTGCCACCAGATACACCCCAAGATTCATATTGTTGCGGGCATTAGGAGAAAATAGAAACAATAGAATCAAGGCGGGGGGGAACCCCGCACACAGTTGAGAAGTTTAAACAACCAGTGTGTGAAAAACACCAAACAGTGTGCAAACACAAAACAGAAAGAAAAATAATGGCAAATAACTGGGAGATAACTTGGAGGAGACGAGGGTGAAGAGTGACTGGAAGTGAATCCATTGGTTGTGAGAACAGTTCAGTGTTGGGGCGAGGGAAGTTGAGTGAATTCATCCCCTTGTTTCAGGGCCCTGGTGGTTGAGGGGGTAATAACTGTCCCTGAACCTGGTAAAGTGAGCTTACGGAACAAACTCGAGACTCCTACCATACAGGGAGACGATCTTGATACTTAAGTATGTAGTCCCAACAATACCAACGTACTATATGCAGATATAATATACTATTTTGGTATATACACTGTCGCGTTGTACACAAAAGTTCGAGTGACAGCGGACTCAGGAGATGTTGGGCCAAAGACGAGACACGGCCATAAAGTGGAGGGCGGCTTTTTTACATACGGGTCAGACCCGGATGACGGTCAAGGTCAAGGCGAAAGTTAAGAGCCCAGCCGATCTGAGAACCGTCATTGAAGTGCTTTTCCTTCCCGTCTGAGAGCCATCAAAACAAAACACACTTTTCGCTTCACTGCTTCTTTTATTCGCCGAGAACTGTATTCGGAAGCTAGTGCTGCCCAGGCCGCGGTTCACAACAGCGTGCCAGACTCATTAACGAAAAGAACAACTCGTTTCGAAGCAGTTACAAAAAAAAAGTATCACGTGGAACGTCCCTCGGTGATTTTATTTTTTTTAAGAAAACTGAGCACCCAAGCTCCATATCTGTTAGCTAAGCATTCCGAGGTTAGATCAACAAAGCCCCCGTTCTAAAAACATGCATTTGCAACCTTTGCAATGCTAATGCTGAAATGCGCTTCATTTCAGCCGATTGCTTCGTTGCATTTCCTTCGAATCTGGGCCGAGGTGAAGCCAATATAGAATTCATTTCAGTTGCCCCGGCCCACTCGTGATGAAGTATGGAGGGAGCGGGAGTCAAGTCGGTCTTTAGAGGTATTTGAGAAGTAAACATGTTTAAAAGAGTAACAGGGGATTCTGCAAAAGCTGAAAATCCGGACCAACACCCGGCAGAAGTCTGGAGAAACTCAGCGGGTCAGGCAGCATCTACGGAAATGAATAAAGATAGATGAAGGGGACTTTTCTGTAGCCGTTGAGCCCAGTATAACTGTGGTGTTTTGGTGAACGTGCTACTGACGGCGCCAAGTAAAGCATAGGACCCGAGGAAGGGTGTCGGCCTGAAAAGTCGACTGTTTATTCATGTCCATAGATGCTGCCTGACCTGCCGAGTTCCTCCAGCGTTTTGTGTGTGTGTGTGTGTGTGTGTGTGTGAGTTGCTCACGTCTGAAATAAGCTTTTATTCTGTTAACTGCCGTGCACATCAGTTCTGCTTGCTGTGTGTATCAAGATTTTTTTTTTGAAAGCTTATAGGACCTGAGAGGACAGCGCGGGGTAAAATAGCAGTTCAGTCACCGCTGTTTGGTGAGCATTGTTTGCGTCTCGCCGTGTTGCCCGACGCTAAAATTTACACCCTGCGTTCCTTTCTGCTGCCGTTGACTAGATATTGCGAGTTCTAAAGGAATTAGACAGGGGGTTCCTAACTTTTCTTTAATGCCGTGGACCTCTACTCCTAACCGAGGACCCCAGGCTGAGAGCATCTTAAATGGGTCTTATAATTTAGATTCAGAAATATTAGCGCTGCAAGCGATTCAAAACGCCTTCACTCGAATATACAAGGACAAGGCCTGTCTTGTCATCTATAGGTTTAATTGTTTTAAAGCGTTTCATTCGATCAAGTTCAACACGAGTTCTGCATACGAAGCCCTTGGACCACTGTCCAACTCTGAACTTGAGTCAAAGTACCCCACAATTATTTCAAAGGAAATGTTTTGTGTGTGCGTGTGCGTGTGTTTTTCTCTCTCTGCTTTAAGAAAGACTGTTTTAAAAATCCATTCGTCATAGGACTGCAGTCGATTAGCTACATAATATGAAGTGCGTTATGTGAAAAGAGTTCTCTTTAGAATTTCCCCAGTGTGTTTCGTGTTTTCGCTAGCTCATTCTTTTCTGGCTTCTTCACAAGGGGCTTTGGAATGGAATTCCCGAAGTTTTTCAGCCTAGTGCACGTAAGCACTTCAAGCAAGTTGTTTGGGAAGCGCGTTGTTTGAGAGATAAAGACTAGGACGAATGAGTCACTTTACGTGCCCGAAACAAATATCAGCTCAAGAACCAGAGTTAACGGTGGCCGCTAAAATTTGCCCTGAGCGGTTTGTCATTTTCGCCGTTTCCTCTCAGCTTGCTCCCTGGACACCGGGTGGTGCTTTTCACGTTACACCGGCGACGGTTCTCCCCCTCTGAATTTGTTTTCCCCACCGGCAAACACACGTCATCTCATGTGCACTGTTTCGGGTTTTTTTTTAAAAAAAGGAAAGAGAAATTTGCCTTTTATTTGGAAATTATAGGAAGTGACAAAAATTATTTCATTGTAATTCCCGCGAGCAACCATTCCACAAGGAATGCGGCGCATATTTTCCACGTTACATATGGGAATGGATTGATGCCAATTTTTGTAGCGAAGGTACTCATCCTCCGAATGAATACCCTTAGTCATAAAAACCAAAACATTCAACTCAAGGCCATTTCCTTTGTGAAATACTGCTAACTTAAAACGGAGCAATTAATACTGGACCTAACGCTTCCAATGTCTGAATTAACAAGTTGCATTAAATCTGAAGCTGGATATCTGAGACTATTCAAAACAGCATTAACAGCATTTCCCCCCCCCCCCCGCCCCTCTAATCACCGATTGCTTCACCCTGTTCCCCGATTCCAGAGATCTTTTTATTTAATGAACTCAAAGGTTAGAGCTTGTGTACCGGCGTTCAGGATTAGAATAGAGTCAAGGTAGGTAGGTTAACTCAGATTGACGGATTTCCCGGCGGGTGGGGTCGATTTAGGCGTGTATTTCAGGTATATTTCTCTATTGATCCAGGTTTATTTTTCCCTGTTTTCACTCGTACAATTTGCTATACTTCATTATCTATTTAATCTTCCACAAGTCTATGTCTCTGGACTCGTCTTCAATGACTTCACAACTCACGTCCCCAATATCTATTATTATTATTATTATTTTATTTAGGCTTTTAAAATATCTCAGCTCAAGCTGGTAAAACCTGAAGCAGGGGCAGAGCCAAACGCACTCATTTCCCAATTGCTAGGAACTTTTGAACAATTCTTTCAATAGGCGTCAATAGGTTCACAGTAGGTTTTGTGATGTTTAAGTATTGTGGCTTTCTGAAGATTTACATAAATATTGCTCTCTAGCTCCAATTGTTTAATGCTATTGCGTAGTGCCTTTGGGACCAGTTACGGACATCACTGTTCATGTTTCATAGTCTTTCAATTTCCTCTTTTAATTCAGCGTATTTCCGGGTGACTTATTAATTTCTGTACGTTATGTGTGTTCGGAATGGCTTTATCTGTTAAGTAAGTTCTTCTTGCTTGTTTACCCTGTAATATTATATCGGGACGGTTATTATGCATTGTCCTATCTGTAATAAAGGGCCAGTCGTAATATAATTCGTGGTACGGTATTCCGAAACTACAAAACTATATTATTATCATTAGGGGTTATCTCTGCGTTTGCACAGTTCGTCTTCTTTTTGCGTGCTGTCTGCCTGTCCGCCTTTGTCCGTGCGCAGTTTTTCGCTGATTCTACCGTGTTTCTTTGCATGCACTGCGAATGCCCGCAGGAAAATGGAATATCAGGGTAGCGTATGGTGATATCAATGCACCTGAATAATGAAATTACTTCGGACTTTTGAAGTAACAAGTACTTAGAAGAGTTGGTGTAAACCGTGAGGATAGGACATTTTTTCCCCCCTCAGAGTTTGCCATAGTTTGGCCGGCTTATTGCGCGTTACCGTTGGCTGCATAATATGAATTTGTTTAAGGGTGTGTAGAAATAACACGTATGCCTTCGCAGACGCGCGTACAATGAACCATTCAATAATCCAAGGCCCAACTCGTAAGCCAGATGGGCGATCGGTGACTCATTCTACTGAATTAGGCATATGTTCTTGACCAATTTAACCGCCCCCACTCCCCACCTCCCCATCTTGGATCCAAGTCAGACTAATTACGAGAATTTTTCTCATCTGCAGTCGGGTGGGTTATTTGCCAATTTCCTTTACGTCGACTTTTCATGATTACTAGTTGAATCCCTTGACAAACGGTTGAGATGTGCATGGCTGATAATGCCAACGTGCATTCTGATCTGGCACCGAACGAGACGGAGGTGGGTCTTGATCCCCTCGTTCCATAAACGGGCCCCCATGTCGTCAAAAATTCCATGTGAAATATTCGCGAGGTGAAATACCCTGACGTTCGATCCCGGAGCAAATCCGCCCCATTCGCGCAAGAGGAAGTTTTATCTCTGTTTCAACCGAGTTTTAAAAGTTAAACGAGGAAGCACGTTGCGCACTTCAATTGGGAAAGGGGGGGGGGGGGATGCTGAAATGCGCTGCACACCATGTTAAACAGAGTTGTTGACTTTTGGGGAGGGTGCTGGGGAGGAAGATACGCAGACCTTTTCACTGGAACCGGTGCAATCCAGCTTTTCCCTCTACCTCCCGACCATGAGAAACTCCGTGTTCGAAAGCTTGCAAGATGCCGTTACTGCAGAAAATTGTAGATTTTCGTCCCTGATTTGAGCAAATGCCGGATTTATAAATAAAGATTCCAGCGAAGGGGCGCAAGGAGGGCGGTACACGAATTTCATAATCGGACATTAATCAATCGGCCAACAATTCTTAGTTACTTATGTTCCTGGTGAAGGTCAAATGATCATTAAATGTGAACCAAATCATACTTGGGACTTGTTGAGCGATAGCATTAATATTAAAAAGGCGAAATCCCTTTACATTTACCGGAGCACCCGTGTGCTTTATTTCAGAGTTTATTAATGAAATATCCTGCAGTTAATTAAACAATTCGGAATTAAAAATGTGGAATGTTCACATACCAAATCGGCAGCAGTTCGAAGTCCTTCATTCGCGCATCAATTAACTCGTTTCAATTTAGGAACCGGCAACCACGAAGACACAAAGAGAGAAAGAACGAGACCGGGACGCGCGGAACCATATAGGAACGCGGGGTTTGAAAAGGCAGCTGAGACAAAGGCATTGCATTAGGCAGGGCTGGAGGTCGGGTGGTCAGAGAGAGACAGAAGCGGCCAGACTCCGAAGCGGGACAGAGCCGGACAAAGAAACCCGACAGAGCTGAAGTCACGATCAATGGCCGAAAGAAAATAAAATAATAATCCAAGTTTAGTATTTTTTTAAAAAAAAAGCTCGATAAAAATATTCCTGATTACTTACATTCGCGAATGCAAATATGTGAATTAGTGCGCCGCTCAATCCGGAGCATGCCGCCACGGAGCAGAGCGAGAGCTCTGGCCTTGAACTTGACCTGGTACTCGTACCGCCGATTACCACTCGAGAATACACTAAAACGGGCACGTGCTTCAACACCGTGCACGCGAACTCTATTCGCCGTGGCGGTCACCTCGCGAATAAAACACGGGAAACGAAAGGCACCCACCCCGCTCCGAGAGACAGAGAGAGAGCGTGCAATTGTAAGAACCGGCTTGGCAAAAGCCGCTGCGAACACCACAAGAATTCTCAGATCAAATTAAAACAATCGGCCCAAATCCGCATATGACTCTCCATTCCCACGGATTTGATTTCTAATGTTTTCATTTCGGTTGTTATCGTGAGCAGGGCATAAGATTTG
This sequence comes from Mobula hypostoma, assembly GCF_963921235.1. Taxonomy (NCBI): domain Eukaryota; kingdom Metazoa; phylum Chordata; class Chondrichthyes; order Myliobatiformes; family Myliobatidae; genus Mobula; species Mobula hypostoma. The sequence continues at coordinate 62,187,672 of NC_086128.1, read as the reverse complement.
TATCGATATCCTGTTCTGCTCTCGCCCTTCATTTAAAAAAAATATTTATTATATTCTTGGGCGGGGTAGGGAGTTGGGAGTCTTATTTAGCCCAGTAAGTGAACAATACTGCCCCAGAAATAACCGACTCTTCATAGTATGTACTCTTGTAGTCCTTCTTTCGAGTGATACTAATCCTTACTTGTCAATCGTCATTTAAACTCACGGATTAAACATCCTTCATTCGCCCTAAAATGGTCGATGGAAGTCTGAGACAATCTTCTGATAATGGGAATATTGTAAATGTATAAACGGGCTGCGTAGTTTTAACTTAGATTTCAAAAAAAAAAGATTCCTTTGTTTTTGAGTACAAATACACATTTTTCTGACCTTGAACTTTAATAGCCTATGCTGGAAAGTTACCGGGTTGCGTAATTCTTTGCCGATCGCCTCTTACTGCCATGTTTTTAGAGTGGAGTCTATGCGCAAGTAAGAGGAGAGGTGGAAATTGAATTTAAAAACTGGAATATATAAAGATGTTCTTTCTGGGCAGTTATCACAACGAGCGGTACGCGTCACAAAATAATATTAAAGAAAAGCAATGTTCTAATAACTTGTGAAACACAACAGCATTATAACTCTTCCCTCTGGCTGGAACCCTGATAAATGCGGAATTCTGTTAATAACAATGTTGCCAGTGAGATTAAAATCTAGAAACGCAGTCTGATTTTTTTTTGTCGATATTACCAGACCTGCCCTATGAAACTAACTGAGAGAAAATTATTTCTGTCCTGGGGACGGCAGTGTGTAACTTTAACGTGTATAAATCAACAGCTCTGCTAAAATTTCGATCTAGCTTGCAGTCTGCTCTTGGGAGAGTAGGAATACAATGCTATGCAATCTACAACTGTATGCGATGCATGCGATTAAATTTTATGTGGGATTTAGTACAACACTATCAACGTGATATATGCATTTCATATTTGCAATTCACGGTACACCTTAATAAGAATATTTATCGCTTTTGTTTTATAATTGCTCAGAAGTATTACTCCGTCAATAGCTTGAGGTTTTATTATTTGAAGACACGTGATAGCTCGATATTTGTTTTATAACTGCGGCGGGGTTTATTGGTTTGTAACGAAATGTAGAAGTTTTTAAGCCATTGAATTCTCTATCTTGTCTGACTAATAAAAGTGTCAGGGTATCCGCATTTGATTTGGATTTATTCGATCAATTATTTACAAAAAAAAAATCTTCGTCTTGAGAGTCGGAATAGTTGTGGTAAATTGTGTTAAAACGCAAGATGGAACTTGCTTCATAAAAGACCAAAATACGGTATATGAATCATTATCGCCCCAATAAATTCCAGGATTATTTTCTGGGTATGATCTATGCTTAACGCAAACCATGTGCATGTTATTTAACCTAGTACGTTGTGATCGTTAGTACAGTAGTGATATTTTGTGATTATATCAGTACTTTATGGCATTTATGTTACCGTATGTCAAACATTCGGGCCTTCACTATGATAAGTTGACAATCGTCCATTAAGGGAATGAAGCAAAATGTTCTCTGATTTGGATTTATTTCGTCAATTATTAACAGAAATGTCGTATACGGGTGGCAGGGTAGCGTAGTGGTGAGCGCGGCGTTTTACAGTACCAGTGATCCGGGTTCAGATCCCACCGCTGCCTGAAAGGAGCTTATAGGTTCTTCCCGTGACCGCGCTGATCTCCCGCGGGGGCTCCGGTTCCCAACCCACAGTCCAAAGGCGTCCCGTTTGGTAAGGTAGTTGGTCGTTGCAAACTGTCGCGTGATTGAATCGTGGGAACTACTGGGCGGCTCGGCTTGAAGGGCCGGAAAGGCACATTCCGCGCTGTATCTTATAAATAAATAAATAGATTCATTAAATATCGACATAATCATTTCAACTACGTCAGGCAAGCAGTCCAAAAACCCGAGATACGCACATCAAAGTTGCTGGTGGACACAGCAGGCCAGGCAGCATCTCTAGAAAGTTCACCAGCAACTTTTTGATGTGCGTTGCTCCAATTTCCAGCGTCTGCAGAATTCCTTGTGTTTGCAAAAACCCGAGATATTTCGTTTCTGTCAATACCGGTCAGGAACCAGTTTCAAAGTCAGCACTGTGCAATAAGTTTCCAAAAATATTTGGTTCATGTAAAAACTAAAAAAAAATAAACAGTACGACAGACAACGACTGACCAATGTGTACCGTATGCAGTTACTCAATAGGTCAGGCCAAATGCTCACCAATAATCATGTTTCAGGATATGGGACAAAATCAGAACCAGAACCAGGTATAATAGTAATAACATATGTCGTGAAATTTGTTGTTCTGCGGCAGACATACACTGGAATATTTTTTAAAAACTATACAGCGCGGGCACATGCTGATGACGATTTTATGCATAAAATATATATAAACATATAAAAATTCTCCATCAAACAATGATCTTCGGTATGACTCATACATTAAATACACAACACTCCTCTCTGCTGAGCCATAAACTCCAACTCAATACAGAATACGTCTCTACTATAGGCACCGTTTATTATACAGTACAGCTGTTAAATAGAGACGTCCACAGCATAGTAAATTCTAAATTGTCCCGTTCAGCCCCAAGGATTTAATTGCTGGGAAGGATTTCTTACTCTTGTGGGACAACGTCTGTCCTGTCGGCGGGGGTGGGGTCACTCTGCTTGGCAGGAGAGACTTGCGGCTGTGAAAGCAATCATGTATATGCAAAAGTTTGGACAACCCTGGTCAAAGTTTCCGTTACTGTGCATAGCCTAGCGAGTAAAAGATGACCTGATTTCCAGAAGGCATAAAGTTAAAGATGACGCATTTCTTTAATATTATAAGCAAGATTCCTTTTTAAAAAAAAATTCTATCTTTTACAGTTTCAAAACAACAAAAAAGGAAAAGCGCCCGAAGCAAAAGTTTGGGCACCCTGCACGGTCAGTACTTAGTAACACCCCCTCTGGCAAGTATCACAGCTTGTAAAAGCTTTTTTTAGTCAGCTAAGAGTCTTTCAATTCTTGTTTGGGGGATTTTCGCCCATTCTTCCTTGCAAATGGCTTCTAGTTCTGTGAGACTCTTGGGCTGTCTTGCATGCACTGCTCTTTTGAGGTCTATCCACAGATTTTCGATGATGTTTAGGTCAGGGGACTGTGAGGCCCATGGCAAAACCTTCAGCTTGCGCCTCTTGAGGTAGTCCATTGTGGATTTTGAGGTGTGTTTAGGTTCATTATCCTGTTGTAGAAGCCATCCTCTTTTCATCTTCAGCTTTTTCACAGACGGTGTGATGTTTGCTTCCAGAATTTGCTGGTATTTAATTGAATTCATTCTTCCCTCTACCAGTAAATGTTTCCCGTGCCATTGGCTGCAACACAAGCCCAAAGCATGATCGATCCACCCCTCATGTTTAACAGTTGGAGAGGTGTTCTTTTCATGAAATTCTGCACCCTTTTTTCTCCAAACATACCTTTGCTCATTGCGGCCAAAAAGTTCCATTTTAACTTCATCAGTCCACAGGACTTGTTTCCAAAAAACATCAGGCTTGTTTAGATGTTCCATTGCAAATTTATGACGCTGAATTTTGTGGTGAGGATGCAGGAAAGGTTTTCTTCTGATGACTCTTCCATGAAGGTCATATTTGTGCAGGTGTCGCTGCACAGTAGAACAGTGCACCACCACTCCAGAGTCTGTTAAATCTTCCTGAAGGCCTTTTGCAGTCAAACAGGGGTTTTGATTTGCCTTTCTAGCAATCCTAATAGTAGTTCTCTCGGAAAGTTTTCTGGGTCGTCCAGACCTCAACTTGACCTCCACCGTTCCTGTTAACGGTTACTTCTTAACTACATTACGAACTGAGGAAACGGCTACCTGAAAACGCTTTGCTATCTTCTTGTAGCCTTCTTCTGCTTTGTGGGCATCATTTATTTTAATTTTCAGAGTGCCAGGTAGCTGCTTAGAGGAGCACATTGCTGCTGATTGTTGGGAGAATGTTTGAGGAGTCAGGGTATTTAGAAAGCTTTGAAATTTGCATCACTTGGCCTTTCCTAACGATGATTATGAACAAGCCATAGCCCTAACAAGCTAATTAAGTTCTGAGACCTTGGTAAACGTTATCTAAGAGCTCAAATCTCTTGGGGTGCACAAACTTTTGCATGGTGCTCCTTCGCTTTTTATTCATTCTAAAATTGTACAAAGCAAAAATAATACACTAAGCTTGCTGAAAGTGCTGAAACGAATGTTTCAACTTTAACTTTATGACTTTTGGAGATCAGTTCATCTTTTACTCACTGAACTATTCACAGTAACAGAAATTTTGACCAGGGGTGCCAAAACTTTTGCATGTGTGTGTGTATGTGTTTGTACACACACACACACACACACACACACACACACACACACACACACACACAAACACATTTATATTTATATTATATTTCTAATTTATATTGTGCTCGTGGTTTGTTCATTGCCCGTTCAAAAAACCCAATGGCGGAGCGAAGAAGCTGTTCCTTAACTCCGGCAATATTGATTTCTGCGACACTGGGGGCGTTTAGGCCGTCCGATACACAGCTAGCCAGATAAATATATCCGCCCGCAATTATCTGATACACCGTACTTTTCCCTCCCAGTAAGTTTGCGTTTTGTTGAAGAGGTTAATAAAATTTGCTCGCGGAGCCGATCCTGCCCGTTAGCCTCTGCTCACTGTCCGTGCTGTGTTGTCTGGCCGCGCAAGTTGGCTTCCTATTTCATTTTCAATCTTGGTAAGAAATGACACCAGAATCTATTCGGACTATGCTGTACCTATGCGGTACTGGGATTTATTTTTATTTACTTTACGAAATGCTTTATCTCGGAATAATTCATGTACAGAATCAGACTCTCTCACTGCTCAGCACTGTGGGAGGCAAAAGTTTGGGATGATAATTTCGAGGGCAGTTTGAACAAGCTGCTACCCCACCGGCTAAGAAATACGGACGGGCGGTGATTTTAGTAACGATTCACTATTTAGAGCGGCCGTTCAAAAGAACCCCGGTGTGTGAGGCGGTACAGCCGGCTCCACTTTCACTTCCCGCTTAACCACGGTTGGAATTTGACCTTAAATTAAAATGCTGTTTAATGAACGATAACGTAGTTCCACGCCAGTGCGGGCATTTCACAAGTAAAGTTATGAAACCTTCAGAAAAAAACGATTTAAAAAGCCACTCAGCTGATGGGCTGGCCTCGAATTTCAACCACTGGACCCTCGTTGATTAAAATTCTCTGTTGCGGCCCCTTTAACCCTGAAGTTTGACTCGTATTGGTTTACTAGTTATTTTTACGAACAGAAGTTTTAAGCTAATGCAATTGGTAACATAGGATCAGGTGAATTATTATCAGAATCAGATTTAATATCACTGGCGTACGTTATAAATTCTGTTGTTATGCGGCTACACTACAGTGTAACGCCTAACACAAACTATAGATTACAGTAATAAATGTATATTACAGACTCTGCATTGCAATTATATATATATAATTATAATCCATAGTTTGTATATATATTACTGTAATGTATGGTTTGTATCATGCATTTTATATATATGTGTATGTGTAAGTGTAGGTTTATATACACACACAACAAAATAGTGAATAAGTAGTGAGGTAGAGTATATATGTCCATTACCCTTGCAGAATTCTCTCGGTTTGAAATTAATTTTTTTTTGTTGAACCTTTGGAGTTTCGTCTTTTTTTTTGAAACATAGAACATAGAAAGGTAGAAAACCTGGAGAACATTACAGGCCCTCGGCCAACAATGCTGTGCCGAACATGTACTGACTTTAAACATTACCCAGGATTATTCATCGCCCTCTCTTTTTCTAAGCTGCATGCACCTATCCAAGATACTCTTAAAAGACCCTAATGTATCCGCCTCCACCACCGTCGCCGGCAGCCCATCTTTGCCTGAAATAGCCTTTCCTAACTTACCTCCTAAATTCCCCGCTAATATTAAAGTTCTGCTCGCTTGCCGCAGAAATTTCTGGCTTTTTCTCCGTTTTCGCGAAAATAAAGCGCGTCCCACCCTCGGCGCCGCGGTAACTCGCGCTTGTAGAGTCAATTCGGCTAAGTGGATTTTACCAAATCAGAATGACGCTGTGTAAGTATTACATTGGCCCAGATTAATCAGCAACTGTTCATCTGCTTATAGCGAAGTAAGCGGTTTACGTGGAACCTGAATAAAAAATCAGGTTTAGTATCGCCGTGAAATAACGTTGTTTTGCGCAGCCGCGCCTTGTAATACATATTAATAATGAACTATAAATTACAGTAAGCAGTGTACATAAAAATTATATTAAGTAAGTGGCGCAAAAAGGAGAGGAAAATATGACGAATTGGGGTGGGTAGGGGGATTATCTATCTGAATCTTCAGCCTTTAAAAAGTTAACCTATCTTCTCACAGTTCACTCCAACAGGATCAAAGATATAGTTTCCGATATCAGTATATCCTTAACTCTTTATGCAAGGAAATTCCAATGCGTTATGTAGTCTATAGGCGTAAGCTCACTCCCATTCTCGCCCCCCTCCCAATTCTAACTATTTATTTGAGACGGTGCGCCGACCAGCTGCATCACAATCTGCTGCGGGGATTGCAAAGCCTCTGACCGCAAGACCCTACAAAGGATCGGAAGCACCGCTGCGAGCATCATCGGGACGCGTCTTCCAAGCGTCCGAGATATTAACCGGGAGCGCTGCGTGCGCATGGCCCGCGGCATTGTCGAAGATCCTCCCCAACCGCCCCACAGTCTCCTTGACCCCCTATACGTCAGGCGGGAGACGCGATAACTGTAGGACAAGGGCTGTTCGGATGGGAAACAGCTTCTTCCCCCGGGCCGTGAGGCTACTGAGCTCCCGCCCGTTTTTATGGCGTCGCTCGATCAGTAGATGGACTCAAGGCTGACTTCGACGTGGCGAGGGAACTATATCCATATAACAATTACAGGACGGAAACAGGCCATCTCGGCCTTTCTAGTCCGTGCCGAACTCTTACTCTCGCCTGGACACAGTGCGGGAAGTGGTATTGAAACGGGACGGAATTGTACGGGGAAACCAAGCTGGAGGGAATGCACGCCGGGTTCTCATTTCTAATTCTTAAATGTCATACCCAAAACCCCGCATAAGAGTGAATTGCTCGAGTTGATGAGTTAAACGCCCTGCAAATGCAGTGCACACACACACCATTTCTGCTTCCCCCCGCCCCCATACCCAATACTTCGGCTGAAATTTTGATCGCGGTCTGTCTGCGCGCTGAAATATGGTCAGACGTAACATTATTTACGCCATCCCGCCCAAGAGTCGATTGTTCGTTTGGCGGATGTACCCCTCCTCTCCTCTCAACTCCCAACTCCCAACAAAGATATTGTTAGAGTCCCGTTATCATGCAGAGTCAGATATCCTGAACCCATGAACACCACCTCACCATTTTGCTCCGGGTTTATTTATTTTTTTTTGCTATACTCATTTAATTTAATATGCGCTCTCAATGGCCACTTCAGTAAGTACGGGAGGTACCCAATAAAGTGGATCCCGAGAGTAATTCCGTGATCTTCTGCTGCTGTAGCCGGTCCACTTCAAGACCTTGTTGTTCCAGTCGCTGTCGCCTTCCTGTCAGCTTGAACCAGTCTGGCCGTTCTCCTCTGATCTGCCGCATTGAAAAAGTGTTTTCACCCACGGTTTTTTTTTTGTTTCGTGTTTTTTCCCCCCACACCATTCTCCGCAAACTCTGTAAATCGATAGTCAGAGGCTTTTCCCCAAGGTTTTCTCCCAGAGCTGAAATGGCTAGCACGAGAGGGCACAGTTTTAAGGTGTTTGGAAGTAGGCACAGATGAGATGTCAGGGGTAAGTTTTTTTTTCACGCAGAGAGTGGTGAGTGCGTGGAATGGGCTGCCGGCAATGGTAGTGGAGGTGGATAAGATAGGGTCTGTTAAGAGACTCCTGGACAGGTATATGGAGCTCAGAATAATAGGGGGTTAGGGGTAAGCCTAGGATATTTCTCAGGTAAGGACATGTTCGGCACAGCTTTGTGGGCCGAAGGGCCTGTATTGTGCTGTAGGTTTTCTGTGTTTCTATGTAACTCACGAGACTCTTGTGCGTAAAAATTCCAGGATACCAGCAGTTTCTAAGTTACTCAAACCAACCCCGCCTGACGCCAACAATCATTACGCAGTCCACGTCGCTTAGATCACACTTCTAAAACCCTCATTCTGATGTTTGTTGTGAACAACAACTGCACCCCATGACCGAGCCTGCATGCTATTTCTGCCTTGAGTTGCTGCCACATGATTGTCTGGTCAACGAGCAGATGTACAGGTGTACCTGATAAAGCGGCAACCGAGAATACGTTTTTCTTATTGTAGTTTTTAGTACTGCTGGCGTAAAACGAATTTCACGACTTAGACCAGTGATAATAAATCCGACTTTTTTTTTCTGATTCGTTTTATTTTTACATTTATTCGTCCATTTCCCCGCTTGGTATAAAATAAATGTCAGACGCGCAGAGGGAGGCGCCGGGCCTCTAAGACTATGAACAAAAACAAAATCATATTTGGCTCGATTCCTCTGCAACATAGTGCAAGACACTTACTAATCTTCCTTCAAATGCTACATCTGTTATCATAATTACATTTAAGCGTGGCTTTCACAAACAGGAAAATTCATACAGTGCTGTACAAACAGGGACGTATCTACGGAAAATAGCGCCCGTGGCAAGCACCGGAATTCCGCTCCTGTCCAAACATCTGACACCCATCTTTTAGATAACTTTACCATAATATCAGCTCAAAAACGCAAGTCAAGGTCTTTAATCTTTTAATTAGCAAATTATGGCACTACATGAAAATTATAACTGCACCTTCCTTGCTTTCACTGATGCAAATTGGTCTATGATGTGATCAAAGTCAGTTTTTTCAGTTTCTTCCCTTTTTACACTCAGCAGAGCAAGATCAGAGAATCTGCCTTGACCCATGGAGGCTCCCAAATACAAAAGTATTAGTTTTAACTTGCTGAATGATCTCTCACAGCTGGCGATGGAAACTGCGATGGTTAGCATTATCTGAATAGCAATGCGAAGATTGGGGAAGACATTCCCATCACCATACTGAACAATAAATTCAAGAAGCTCTTCAGGTCTTGATATTTTCACGTTGACCCGCCTTGATAGCAACATTCTGCAATCCAAAATTTCTTCATATAGCTGCTGTCCATCAACATCAGAGCTGTACAATTCGCCCAAATTTTCACACTTCTTCTTTAGGTCGTTACTGTCGGCGCCATAACACAATCCCTCGACATCGAGAAGGAACCCAAACTTGGAGTCTGTGTTGTGCAAACGAGCGAACCTTTTGACCATTTCTCTGTGAAGACGGTCAAGTGTTCCCTTCGTGATTCTTTCCATTTCCTCCTTAGGTGTTAACCCAGAGTCTCTCGAGTTCTCTCGAGTGATTGTCGCGATTCACAAACACTGCCAGGTTATTTTTCTCACTTATTCTTTGATGAACACCACCTCTGTGTCCAGCCGTCACAGCAGCGTTGTCGTAGCACTGTGACCGACAACCCTGTATCTCCATTTTGTCCTTCTCTAGCTGTTTCGAGATGCCTTCAACCAAACTCTCAGCATCCTTCTGGCTTATCTGGATAAAACCAAGGAAGGACTCTCTAACGTGGACTGTTTTCCTGTCAAAATCAGCTTCCACATACCTCGCTACTTCTGACATCTGCTCACGGTGCGCCGGATCAGGAGTCGAGTCGAACACGAGACCATAGTACTTGGCTTTACGAATGCTTCTCTGGCGAACAGTGGATGCCATCATGTGGATGAATTCGTTCTGGACACCCGGTGAAGATAAGACGTGGATCCAGGATGACTTTCCAAATGAGTGAGGTGTTCTTTCACGACAGGGTCAAAGATGGCCGGTAGTTTCAGTAAGCCAAGGAAATTTCCCACATTGGAGTCATCGTCTAGCTGAAGTGACTCGCTGTGTCCTCGCAAAGCCAGGTTTTGAGTCGCAAGGAATTTTATGCAGCGAAGGATTCTCGTGAAGATATCACACCACTTCTGCTTTTCCTTCTCAATCTGTGACTGAAATACCGCATCAATAACTCCTGTTTCCAGCTAAATTTCTTTCCACTTCTTCCCACTGTGTGAAGCATCCCCAATTATTCTTGGCATTTTCATGAACACTAATCCTTTTAGGTGCTATCCGCTGGTTGAATCCACTTTCCTGCTCCAATGAGGATTGATGGTCTGACCGGGAATAGAGAAGACAACAGATACAAAATGCAGACTTTTTATAAGGGAAATAGACCAGCCATGAGCGACTCACTTCTTCACCATGACCTTCTCCCAATTTCCTCTTGAACCAAGTTTTGTTCTTTGAGCGGTTATTTGTTGGTAGGAAAGGCCCCTCACTGTTCTGGAAATACTTCGAACCCAGCTTTATTATTTCTGTTCTCACGCGTCAGGCAGAATTGCTTTTCCGGTATCCTTGTCGAACTTCAGAAGTCCAATGTCATTCTGTTCAATCACTAAATAACCACCTTAGTACTGTGCAAAGGTCTTAGGTACCCTAAGATCTTTGCACAGTTCTGTAGTAATTTTAATGGCACTGTAATCACTGTACTGCTGCCGCCAAAACGAATATATTTCATGACATACGTGAGTGATGGTAATATTTCTGATATGGGTCTCTGTTGTGGACTGAGACTGGGAAGGGGGGGCAAGGAGAGGGGAGGGGAGGGGGGAGAGCGGGAAGCGCAAGGGAGACATTCTGTCATGATCAATGAACCAATAGCTTGGAATCAAGTGACCTTGCCTGGTGTCTCAGGCCACCCCCGCCCCTGGTATTCTTTCTCTGTCACGGTGACATTCCACCCTCGCCATTCCCAACATCCTTTGATCCCAAGCTCGCTCTACGCTCCACGTTGACAAATACAGCACTGTGCTAAAGACAGACGCACCCGAGCTATAGATATGTGCCTAGCACTGCACTTCATTACTTCATAATCGGTTCTAGACCCGGTGCTGATGAAAATTCGAAGTCCCTTCTGAGACAACAAAAACACAGGGCGCTTCTCTGCTTCTCAACTCTCAACCCCGCTCCCCTGCAATGGCCAGGAACTCGCGTGGCGATGAGTGTAAATGTGCCATTTATTCACAGGTCATATCAGTAACCGACGCTGGGATTACACTGTAAATTATTGTGTGCAGAAAAACTAAATCTCTTTGCCATCCAAGTGTCTTCGCGGCCACGGCAATTGGCGCAATTTTATCAATTCCTTCCTACTTGCAACTATTCCTTATCGGTCGAGATCCGTGCTAGGGATATATTCTCTTTATAGATTATTTAATTCTTACTTTAGTAACAATTGCCATTGGAAACTATACTTCGGTTAACTGTGTTGCAAGGGTCTGAAGCAGGCGGCCAAGGAGGGGCAGGTAAGGCCAAGGGTATGGTTTTTGCCTTTTAGAGTTACATATATTCTGGAATGATTACCACGGGCAGCAAATGCACCCACACGACAGTAGAATGGAGAAAGAACAGTGAGAACTAAACACCAGTTTCAAAAATAAAACAAAACTGCTGGAAGTGACATGAAAAGTTAACCCGGGAATCTATGTACCAGTTAACTTCAGAAGGCCAATAAGGAAGTACTGGTGTCTATCATTGAGAAGAGGCTATTATTAGGAGTTTGAAGAGATTTGGCATGTCAGCAAACACACCCAAAAACTTCCATAGTTGTACCATGGAGAGCATTCTGACAGGCTGCATCACTGTCTGGTATGGAGGGGGCTACTGCACAGGACCGAAAAAAGCTGAAGAGGCTTGTTAATTCAGTCGGCTGCATCTTGGGCACGAGCCTACAAAGTACCCAGGACATCTTCAGGGAGTGGTGTCTCAGAAAGGCAGCGTCTATTATTAAGGGCCTCCAGAACCCAGGGCATGCCCTTTTCTCACTGTTACCATCAGGGAGGAGGTACAGAAGCCTGAAGACACACACTCAACGATTCAGGAACAGTTTCTTCCCCTCTGCCATCAGGACGGAGGTACAGAAGCCTGAAGACACACACTCAACGATTCAGGAACAGCTCCTTCCCCTCTGCCATCAGGGAGGAGGAACAGGAGCCTGAAGACACACACTCAACGATTCAGGAACAGCTTCTTCCCCTCTGCCATCAGGGAGGAGGTACAGGAGCCTGAAGACACACACTCAGCGATTCAGGAACAGCTTCTTCCCCTCCGCCATCAGGGAGGAGGTACAGGAGCCTGAAGACACACACTCAGCGATTCAGGAACAGCTTCTTCCCCTCCGCCATCAGGGAGGAGGTACAGGAGCCTGAAGACACACACTCAGCGATTCAGGAACAGCTTCTTCCCCTCTACCATCCGATTCCTAAATGGACTTTGAAGCTTTGGACACTACCTCACTTTTTTAATATACAGTATTTCTGTCTTTGCACATTTTAAAGAATCTATTCAATATAATTAATTGGTTTACTTGTTTACTTATTATTATGTTGTACTTTATGTATTATTATTATTATTATTATTTCTCCCTCTGGTAGATTATGTATTGCATGGAACTGCTGCTGCTACGTTAACAAATTTCACGTCTAATGCCGGCGATAATAAACCTGATTCTGATGACAGGCTACTCAGTAAGTGGAATCACGATTGAGCAGAAGCATCACGGACTCGTCAAGTGACGAGAAATGGGTCCCTCGCCCATGAAAGGGCGTGCTGGCGTTGGAGAGGATCCCATAGGAGGTTCATGAGAATGATTGCGGGAAGGAAAAGGTTAACGTCCCGAGGAGAAGCTGACAGCTTCGGGCCTGTACTCGCTGGAGTTTAGGTCAATTAGCGGGAAATCTCACTGAAACCTGTTGAATATGGCAAGGCCTAGCGAGAGTGGATGTGAAGAGGATGTTTCCTCTCGAGGTGGTGGGAGGGGGGAGTGGGGGCTGTCTGGGACCAAATGTCATCTCTTTAGAACGGAGGGGAGTAGGACTTTCTTGAGCCAGAAACCACAGAAACCATAGAAACTACAGCACAGAAAAAGGCCTTTTGGCCCTTCTTGGCTGTGCCAAAACATTTTCTGCCTAGTCCCACTGACCTGCACACGGACCATATCCCTCCATACACCTCCCATCCGTGTATCTGTCCAATTTATTCTTAAATGTTAAAAAAGAACCCGCATTTACCACCTTATCTGGCAGCTCATTCCATACTCCCACCACTCTCTGTGTGAAGAAGCCCCCCCTAATGTTCCCTTTAAACTTTTCCCCCCTCACCCTTAACCCATGTCCTCTGGTTTTTTTCTCCCCTTGCCTCAGTGGAAAAAGCCTGCTTGCATTCACTCTATCTATACCCATCATAATTTTATATACCTCTATCAAATCTCCCCTCATTCTTCTACGCTCCGGGGAATAAAGTCCTAACCTATTCAACCTTTCTCTGTAACTGAGTTTCTCAAGTCCCGGCAACATCCTTGTAAACCTTCTCTGCACTCTTTCAACCTTATTAATATCCTTTCTGTAATTTGGTGACCAAAACTGAACACAATACTCCAGATTCGGCCTCACCAATGCCTTATACAACCTCATCATAACAAGGTGGTGTTATGGTGGTTAAACTGTGGAAGTTATTGCCACAGGTGGCCGTAGCGGCCAAATCATTAGAGGTAGTTAAAGCGAAGGCTGATAGCTTCTTGATTTGTAAATCGTAAAAGGATATGGGGGAGACGGCAGGAGAATGGGATTGAGAGGGATAAAAAATCAGCAAACAAGGAATGGCGGAGTAGACACTCGATGGGTTGAATGGCCTGATTCTCCTCTTATGCCTTATGGGCTTATGGTCACGGTACGTAGAAGGGCAAATGAGTTTGACTTGACTTTATTTCTTACATCCCTCATATACATGAGGAGCAAAAATCTTTTCGCTGCGTCTCCGTCTAAATGTGCCATGTGCAACCCTAGTAATTTATAATAAACAGAACAGTTACTGTAACATAGAAATACACTCGATCAGCGTGAGTTAATCAGTCTGGTGGCCTGGTGGAAGAAGCTGTCCCGGACACTGTTGGTCCTGGCTTTTGTGCTGCGGTACCGTTTCCCGGATGGTAGCAGCTGGAACAGTTTGTGGTTGGGGTGACTCGGGTCCCCAGTGATCCTTCGGGCCCTTTTTACACACCTGTCTTTGTAAAATGAGGATAACTGACTTCATTTGGTATCAGATCTTCAGACGTACATGCGATTGGTGCTCAATATTTAAATTCCCGGGTTTGGGGCGTTTATTGTCAGCAAGGATCAAGGTTTGTTCAACTGACAGCGAACAGGGTCAGAATAAATGGTCATTATGGGAGTGTAGGTTACCCTCAGTAACGTACAGCTTAGGTAAGTGCTTGATGCTCAGCTGTTTTACGGCAGCGCCAATATCTTGAGAGGACCGTGCAAAGCCAGGCGGGGAAGTGAGCGGCGAGGACGCGTTGTTTTTTTGTCATTCTTACGGGGTGCGGAGTTTGCCAGAAACAACCGGAATTTGGCATCCGTCCCCTAAGATGGAAGAGACAAAATAGGAGTCAACTGCAAAGGCACCATCATTATGCACTGTGCCATACGGCGTGGGCGAATATGAACGTGAATCTGTCTTCAATCTGGGAAGTTCTAAATAAACTCTTCGGAATATTTGCCTGTCCAGCCGTTGACGTGACCCGTGAATGTCAGGTGCTTTCGACCGCGGCGTCTCCTTCCACCAATTCTCCCCGTCACTGCAGGATGTTCGGGCGTCTCCTGTCCCAGAAATTCCAGCTGCCGTTTCCTGCTGGATGACGGAGTATGCCCTCTTCTTCCTCCGGCTTTTCGCAACATTCCCCCATTTGTTACCCAGTCCTTCCATGACATTTTCCACCTTTCTTCTCAAAAACAACGCGCGCGTGTGTATGGGCGGGGGGAGGGGTGGTTCAACTATACTAGTGGATATTTAAACCGGACCAGAGAAGGGCGCTTGGTTTCCTTACCGTACGATATTCCGGGACTAGGTGTCGTTTTATGCCATCAGATAGTTCCATGCTTACCATAACAGGCGGGCGAAGAGTGGAGAGATTGATCATGGTATGGAAAAATAGTAAATTAAGAGAATTATAATTTTATTTTATTCATGTCATGAGCTATAACGTGGAATAGGCCTTCTGGTCCTTCGAGCCGTTACGTCTTTGGACTGTGGGAGAAAACGCGAATCTCTTTTGCCAATCAACTGTCCAGCTCTTGGCCCCATCCCTCCCCCTCCTGTCTTCTCCTATCATTTCGGATCTCCCCCTCCCCCTCCCACTTTCAAATCTCTGACTAGCTCTTCTTTCAGTCAGTCTTGACGAAGGGTCTCGGCCCGAAACGTCGACTGTACCTCTTCCTAGAGATGCTGCCTGACCTGCGGCGTTCACCAGCAACTTTGATGCGTGTTGCTTGAAATTCCAGCATCTGCAGATTTCCTCCGGTTTGCGTTGTTAAACACCCGGAGGACAGCGGGTTTTGTATTGAACCCTGGTTGCTGGTACTGTAAAGCATTGTGCTAGCCACTACACCACCGCGCTTCCCTACTTTCAATGGGCAGCGGTTAGCGCGACGCTCTTACCACTGTGGACGTTCCGGAGTTTGGAGTTTCAATCCGGCGCTGTCTGCGAGAAGTTTATACGCTCTCCCCGGGAGTTCGGTGGTTTCCTCCGGGTGCTCTGGTTTCCTCCCACGATCTGAAGACGTACCGTTTTGTAGGTTAATTGGTTATTGTAAATTGTTCTGTGATTGGTTGGCCATCTGTCTGTCTCGAAGGCCAATGGGTGATGATGATAAACGTCACAAGCCTGGGCCGAAGATTTGGAGATCCTGAGATGCCCCAGTCGTCAAGAACCCCACTATCGCCCTCACCAGTGTAGTCCAATAGAAAGCTTATGTATCTCCCGAGGCTGCCCTCAAGGCAGTGAGGCTATTTACCCGTAGCTGGGGGAATCTGGTTCACGAGCACCGGGGCGCGTCCCACACGCCGGTGGGCCTGCGTGCTGCGTGCGCGCGGGGGAGGGAGGGGCAGACCTCCTGCCCGTCCTCTCTCGCTCAGCCCGAAACCGAAAGGAGTTCGGTTTCCGTGCGTCACCAGCGAGGAGGAGGCACCGCGGGAGGCTTGCTGCGAGGCTCCGCAAGACTGCTCGCCAGCGGTGGAAGATGACAGTGAGAGCGATAAGCACTGCCTACTACACTACCACATCAGACGCGTCGCGACAACAACCATTTTGACGCCATGTGCTCAGGCTATTGTTAAATAGGTGGGTTGCTGGGCAGCGTGGCCTTGTTGGATTGGAAGAGCCTGTTCTGCTTTATCTCTAAATAAACAATGGGAAAAAATAAAAGGCATGCAAAGGGGTTTGGGTGTCTAAACACATTCACCATACAGAATTAACATGCAGAATAGCAAGCAATAAGATAATCCATTGGCCATTCGGCGTATTGGCCATCGTTACGGAGGAAACCAGGAGACAGTAGTCTTGCAGAAATTACTTGGTACTTTGGTGAAAACAGTCCCAGTGCATTGAGTGCATTCTTATACATCTTACCCAAGGGAGAAGATATAGTGAATTATCGCGATCCCCGAAGGAGGGCCTCGGTGCTAGGCGTCGACCGTTCATCCCTTTCCATTGATGCTGGCTGACCTGCCGGGTTCCTCCAGCATTGATCGTGTGGATAGTCAGAGGATTTTCCCCAGGGTCGAAATGGCTAGCACGACAGGGCACAGTTTCAAGGTGCTTGGAAGTAGGTACAGAGGGGATGTCAGGGGGTAAGTTCGTCTCCGCAGAGAGTAGTGAGGGCGTGGAATGGGCTGTCGGCGACGGTGGTGGAGGCGGGTACAATAGGGTCTTTTAAGAGGCTCCTGGGTAGGGACGTGGAGCTTAGAAAGATGGAGGACTATGAGTAACCCTAGGTAATTTCTAAAGTTAAGTACATGTTCGGCACAGCATTGTGGGCTGAAGGGCCTGTATTGTGCTGTAGGTTTTCTATGTTTCTGTTTCTATTGTGTGTGTTTGTGTGTGTTGCACTGACTTTCCAGCACCCTTGTGAACGTTCCTGGCTGCCCGATAGCATCCAAGGAAGAAGTGTATGTTCCCTTGGGCTTGGAACTGAGATTCCCCAAACTGGGGTCCACGGACCCCTGCTCACTGCTCTTGATTCATAGCCGGAAAATTGGCCGGGATCCCCTGATTTAAGGGAACGCAATTTAAAAAAAAAAAAAAAATTCTTTCAAAGGATTTACCTGTGCGGGCGTTTGGGAGTATGTTTCCCCTGGGTGGAGTACCTTAAACATTGAGTCACGGTGGTTGGATTCTCTTTTTATTTATGTGCAAATAGTTCTGACTCATCAGAATTCTTCGTTCCAGAGGGCCATGGGTGTTTAACTGTTGAATGTAGTCCTGGCAGATATAAATTACTGTCTGGGCCTGAAGCAGACTCTGGAGAACAGTACACAACGGCGTAGACGCCGAGCAACGATCCACCGAATCGCGCGTCAGCCTTCGAGGGAGATTAACTCGAGAAAATTCTTACATTTTAAGATCAAAGTAGGAAAATGTTGCTTCTTTTTAAAACATTGCCAAATATATTTATATGTTGCTGTGAATGTAGCAGGTCCGTGGAATTTGACGCATCCCACAAAATGTTCACTGCCAGGAAGGCCCACCAACGCCTTTACTTCCTGAGAAAACTAAAGAAATTTGGCCTGTCCCCTAAAACCCTCATTAATTTTTATAGATGCACCATAGAAAGCATTCTTCTAGGGTGCATCACAACCTGGTATGGAAGTTGTCCTGTCCAAGACCGGAAGAAGCTGCAGAAGATCGTGAACACAGCCCAGCACATCACACAAACCAATCTTCCGTCCTTGGACTCACTTTACACCGCACGCTGTCGGAGCAGTGCTGCCAGGATAATCAAGGACACGACCCACTCAGCCAACACACTTTTCGTCCCTCTTCCCTCCGGGAGAAGGCTCAGGAGCTTGAAGACTCGTACGACCAGATTTGGGAACAGCTTCTGTCCAACTATGATAAGACTGCTGAACGGATCCTGACCTGGATCTGGGCCGTACCCTCCAAATATCCGGACCTGCCTCTTGGTTTTTTTGCACTACCTTACTTCCCATTTTTCTATTTAATATTTATGATTTATAATTTGAATTGTAATATTTACTAATATTTACTATTTTTAATATTTAATATTTGTAATCCAGGGAGCGGGAAGCGCAGAATCAAATATCGCTGTGATGATTGTAAGTTCTAGTATCAATTGTTTGGAGACAATAAAGTATAAAGTATAAGGTATAAATCAACCATTTCTCCCACCACGTCATTTTCCTTTGCTTGACCTGCTGCGTTGCTCCAGCATCTTGAGAGCACGATGCTCTGGATTTCCAGCATCTGCAGAATCTCTCGTGTTTAGACTTTGTTCCAAATCCGCTGAGGGTGTGAGTTTCACCAAGGGGTACAGCATCACCTCTACCCCCCACCACCCCGCCCGCTGCTACCTCACACCCACCAGCCGCCTCCTGCTCTTACTTAACGGAGTGCGTAAACAGAAAACCGACACTTGTCTTCGAAGGCTTGCGAAGCATGCAGAGGGATATTACAATCTCCTGCCGCTTTATCTTGATTTCCAAAGCGAGTTTACTGTTGTCTGATCCAACATTCTATCTCCCCGGCCCGCAGGTTACGACCCACCACTCAGCGGCCATTTTGTTAGCTGCGCGCATGCTCGTGGTCTTCTCCTGCTGCAGCCTGTCCGCTTCAATGTCGACTTGCCGTGCGTACAGAGCCGCTCTTCTGCACACAGACTGTTGTAACGCGTGGATATCTCAGTAACTATCGCTTTCCTGCCGTTCAAGCTGCAGAGGGTTGTAAGTTTAGTCAGCTCCATCTTGGGTACCAACATACAAAGTACGCAGGACATCTTCAGGGAGCGGTGTCTCAGAAAAGCAGTGTCCATTATTAAGGACCTCCAGCACCCAGGGCATGCCCTTTTCTCACTGTTACCATCAGGCAGGAGGTACAGAAGCCTGAAGACACACACTCAGTGATTCAGGAACAGCTCCTTCCCCTCTGCCATCAGGGAGGAGGTACAGGAGCCTGAAGACACACACTCAACGATTCAGGAACAGCTTCTTCCCCTCTGCCATCAGGGAGGAGGTACAGGAGTCTGAAGACACACACTCAACGATTCAGGAACAGCTTCTTCCCCTCTGCCATCAGGGAGGAGGTACAGGAGTCTGAAAACACACACTCAACGATTCAGGAACAGCTTCTTCCCCTCTGCCATCAAGGAGGAGGTACAGGAGCCTGAAGACACACACTCAATGATTCAGGAACAGTTTCTTCCCCTCTGCCATCAGGGAGGAGGTACAGGAGCCAGAAGACACACACTCAGCGATTCAGGAACAGCTCCTTCCCTCTGCCATCAGGGAAGAGGTACAGGAGTCTGAAAACACACACTCAACGATTCAGGAACAGCTTCTTCCCCTCTGCCATCAAGGAGGAGGTACAGGAGCCTGAAGACACACACTCAATGATTCAGGAACAGTTTCTTCCCCTCTGCCATCAGGGAGGAGGTACAGGAGCCGGAAGACACACACTCAGCGATTCAGGAACAGCTCCTTCCCTCTGCCATCTAATTCCTAAATGGACATTGAACCCCTTGAACACTACCTCACTTTTAAAATATATATTATTTCTGTTTTTGCTTGATTTAAATCTAATCAATATATGTATACTGCAATTGATTTACTGATTTATTATTATTATTATTATTTCTTCTTCTTCTATGTTATGTGTTACATTGAACTGCTACTGCTAAGTTAACAAATTTCACAACACATGCCGGTGATAATAAACCTGATTCTGATTCTGTTACCTTGAACCAGGCTGGACATTCTCATCTGACCTCTCGCATTAACAAGGCATTTTCGCCCGCAGAATTTACAGTCACTGATTTTCTTTTTTGTTGCGTAGCTGTCTGTTTTTCGCACCACTCTCTGTAAACCCAAGCGCAGGTCTTCCCAAACTGTTTTTATGCCACGGAGCCCGACTATTAGCCGAGGGTCCGTGAGCTCCAAGTTAGGAACGCCTGCCATGTGTGGAAATCCCAGGAGATCAGCATTTTCTGGGATACTCAAACCACCCCGTCTGGCACCAAGAATCATTCCGCGGTAAAGCTTACTTAAATCACATTTCTTCCCCATCTGAATCTGGATCTGAACAACAACTAACCGTGCCTGCATCATTTTATGCATTGAGATGCTGCTGCATGATTGGGCGATTAGATAGTTGCATGAACGAGCAGGTGCGCAGGCGTACTAATAAAGTGGCCGCTGACTGCGTTTTGATGCTGTGAATCTTGGTTGGATCCGATCAGTTGGTGCAAAGGGTTTAATTCCATGCTGTATGTCTCTCTGATTGGGTGGGTCGATGACTCTAATAGTCAACCGTGTTGGCTTTTGGTCCACTCTAGTCAGGAGACGTAGCACGGTTGCACCTGCGGAATTATAGAGGACGAGGGTATACAGGAGTGAGATATGCCAACTTGTGGAGTGGTGTCACAGCAACAACCTGACACTCAACGTCAGTAAGACGAAAGAGCTGATTGTGGACTTCAGGAAGGGTAAGATGAAGGAACACATACCGATCCTCATAAAGGGATCAGAATTGGAGAGAGTGAGCAGTTTCAAGTACCAAGGTGTCAAATTCTCGGAGGACCTAACCTGGTCCCAACATATCAGTGCAGCTATAAAGAAGGCAAGACAACGACTACACTTCATTCCGAGTTTGAAGAGATTTGGTATGTCAACAAATACACTCAAAAACTTCTATAGATGTACCGTAGAGAGCATTCTGACCGGTTGCATCACGGTCTGGTATGGAGGGCGGGCTATCGCACAGGACCGAAAGAAGCTGCAGAGGGTTGTAAATCTAGTCAGCTCCATCTTGGGTGCTAGCCTACAAAGTACCCAGGACATCTTCAGGAAGTGGTGTCTCAGAAAGGCGGCGCCCATTATTAAGGACCTCCAGCATCCAGGGCATGCCCTTTTCTCACTGTTACCATCAGGGTAGCAGATACAGAAGCCTGAAGACACACACTCAGTGATTCAGGAACAGCTTCTTCCCCTCTGCCATCAGGGAGGAGGTACAGGAGCCTGAAGACACACACTCAACGATTCAGGAACAGCTTCTTCCCCTCTGCCATCAGGGAGGAGGTACAGGAGCCTGAAGACACACACTCAACGATTCAGGAACAGCTTCTTCCCCTTTGCCATCAGGGAGGAGGTACAGGAGCCTGAAGACACACACACAACGATTCAGGAACAGCTTCTTCCCCTCCGCCATCCGATTTCTGAATGGATATTGAACCCGTGAACACTACCGCACTTTTAAAATATATATTATTTGCGTTTTTTGCACGATTTTTGATCTATTCCATATACGTATAATGCAATTTATTTATTTATTCTTACTTTTTTCCTTCTATACTATGTATTGTATTGAACTGCTGCCGCTAAGTTAACACATTTCACAACAGACGCCGGTGATAATAAACCTGATTCTGAATACAGTATAAGCCAGTAACAACCTCAGTTAACATCGACCAGGTGAAGATGGCCACTCAGCATGTTGATGAAATATGGGAATATGCCAAGGAGCAAGGTGAACAAGTAAGTTTCATGAAAGCGGTTAAGAGAAAAAGAAACCAAGAAAGTAAAAATTGGAATTCTGAGCTCAACTGTCAAGGGACTAGTCTGTTTGAGAGATGGGAATGGGTTCGGGCAGATAGGATGGGAGAAAGATATTGCTGGTCAGATGGCACTGGTCTTAATAGCAGTGAAGTCCACGAGCTGTTAACGCGTTGTTGGAATTGAGGATGCAACAGAAATGGGAAAGGTGTTTTATTTTATTCCCTCTTGCAGTTGGGAGGACGTGTTCGGGCTTTCCTTCGCCTCCCCGAGCTGCCCAATGAATCGTGAGCAGGCGCCAGCGCCACCTGGTCATCTCTCTCTGCGGCCGTTAGTCATAGCGTCGTGGGACTAGAGCATGGGAAACAGACCCTTCGGCCCATCTAGTGCCTGCCTAACCGCAGCATTTGGACTGCCAGTGCCAGTGCAGGTGACAGGCATGGAGGCAACGCCGCCAAGGCGAGACCGAATAATGGTATGTCGAGAGGTTTCAAGAAGTTTGACCCCAAGTGCAAACCCCACTCCGTAAACAACGCCAACGCATTCTCGGTGCCGCCACCGCGCTTTTACGCTGGCTGCGCTGCGCACTATCTACAAGGCAGTGATATTGCGTCCGCAAGACTCGAGTCCGATGTTCTTCTCAGGGGCTGATCCAGATGTTCGGGGATGTTAAGGCGGATTGCGTCCGCGGAGGATGCCCGTGCGTGACTTCGTTTCACGAGGGGAAGCGGACTCCAGCGCAGGTTCCACGCGGCCCGTGGACAGATCGAGGGTCCCTTCGCAGCTGCTGCCTACCCACCTCCCCCCCCCCGCCTTCACTCCCATTGTGACGTGCCGTCGCCTCCCGCCAGCTACGCCATTGGCTCCTTGGCCGGATCTCCAAGGGCGAGCCGGCCAATGGTTGAGCTCCAGATGGACAAACTCGGGGCGGAATCGCGCTCAGCCTCTCAGGAACTCGCAAGACTTCCAGCCACGGCAGGGCGACGGTCCTCCGGAAGATATCCTGCTCGCTCAGGCTGCTTCCAACCCGTGACACCTGTCACCGAAGAGGATAAACAGCGGTAAATACATAGAACATAGAACATAGAATAGTACAGCACATTACAGGCCCTTCGGCCCACAATGTTGTGCCGACCCTCAAACCCTGCCTCCCATATAACCCCCCACCTTAAATTCCTCCATATACCTGTCTACTAGTCTCTTAAACTTCACTAGTGTATCTGCCTCCACCACTGACTCAGGCAGTGCATTCCACGCACCAACCACTTTCTGAGTAAAAAACCTTCCTCTAATATCCCCCTTGAACTTCCCACTCCTTACCTTAAAGCCATGTCCTCTTGTAATGCAGTGGTGCCCTGGGGAAGAGGTGTTGGCTGTTCACTCTATCTATTCCTCTTAATATTTTGTACACCTCTATCATGTCTCCTCTCATCCTCCTTCTCTCCAAAGAGTAAAGCCCTAGCTCCCTTAATCTCTGATCATAATCCATACTCTCTGAACCAGGCAGCATCCTGGTAAATCTTCCCTGTACCCTTTCCAATGCTTCCACATCCTTCCTATAGTGAGGCGACCAGAACTGGACACAGTACTCCAAGTGTGGCCTAACCAGAGTTTTATAGAGCTGCACACATCCAAGTTGCTGGTGAACGCAGCAGGCTAGGCAGTATCTCTAGGAAGAGGTACAGTCGACGGATCAGGCCGAGACCCTTTGTCAGGACTAACTGAAGGAAGAGCTAGTAAGAGATTTGAAAGTGGGAGGGGGAGGGGGAGATCAGAAATGATAGAAGAAGACAGGAGGGGGAGGGATGGAGCCAAGAGCTGGACAGGTGATTGGCAAAAGGGATATGAGAGGATCATGGAACAGGAGGCCCAGGGAGAAGGAAAAGGGGGAGGGGGGGGGAAGCCCAGAGAACGGGCAAAGGGTATAGTCAGAGGGACAGAGGGAGAAAAAGGAGAGAGAGAGAAAGAATGTGTGTATAAAAATAAATAACGGATGGGGTACCAGGGGGAGGTGGGGCACTAGCGGAAGTTTGAGAAGTCAATATTCATGCCATCGGGTTGGAGGCTACCCAGACGGAATATAAGATGTTGTTCCTCCAACCTGAGTGTGACTTCATCTTTACAGTGGAGGAGGCCATGGATAGACATGTCAGAATGGGAAAGGGATGTGGAATTAAAATGTGTGGCCACTGGGAGATCCTGCTTTCTCTGGCGGACAGAGCGTAGGTACGACATGCAGCATATTATTCGTTCGTTGTGTGCAGTATGATGTTATCATCATTATGTGCCACGTCGTACGATATCATCATTAAGTGCCGTGTCATATGACATCATCATTATGTGCTGTGCTGTATGACGTGGACGATCATGATATCTTCATGTCCATGATTGCTTTTGGCAAATTTTTCTACAGAAGTGGTTTGCCATCACCTTCTTCTAGGGCAGTGTTTTTACAGTAGTACAGGTATTTATCAATACTCTTCGGAGGTTGTCTGCCTGGCGTCAGTGGTCACATAACCAGGACTTGTGATCTGCACCGGCTGCTCGTACGACCGTCCACCACCTGCTCCCGTGGTTTCACCTGACCCTGATCGGGGGGCTAAGCAGGTGCTACACCTCGCCCAAGGGTGAGCTGCAGGCTAGCGAAGGGAAGGAGCACCTCACACCTCCTTCGGTAGAGACGTATCCCCACCCCGCCATCCGAGGCAGTACATCTCGTGCACAAAGTAAGTTACACGCAGGAGAGTTCAGACTGCCTATGTATATGCAATGATGTATACGGCCAGGTCATTGGGTACATTTAAATCGGAGCTTGATAGGTTCTTGATTAATAAGGAAGTGAAAGGTTATGGGGAGAAGGCAGGAGAATGGGGTTGAGAGGGATAATAAATCAGCCGTGATGGAATGGCGGAGTAGACTCCATGGGCGAAATAACAGAATTCTACTCTTATGTCTTCTGGTCTTATGATTATCAATCCTGATGAAGGTTCTTGGTTCAAAGCATCAACTGTTTATTCCTCTTTAGGTATGCTGCCTGATCTGCTGAGTTCCTCCAGCATTTTTCTGTGCGTTATTCTGAAATTTGCACCTACAGGATCCCTTGTGTTTATGATAATTTACGCGTTACTCTGTGACCGCATCTTCCCAGGCCGACCTTTAAGGACTGAAGATGACTTGCGTCCACTCTGGTTTTGTGGATTCTGAGGCAGGATACAAGGTCTGTTCAGGACAGCCGAATCTCACAACGGAACCCTTCCAGTGGTAGCTGAATGGACGAGAGCAGGGTGAGGGGTGTGTGTGTGTGTGTGTGTGTGTGTGTGTGTGTGTGTGTGTGTGTGTTTTTTACAAGTAATCTCTTCCTCCCTGCGCTTCGCCCCCACGGTAACCCGTAAACCTCATTATCCCTGTCTGGTAGTGCTGACGTTATCATTATTGGGTGCACATGCTCGGCTAACTTTCTGCATGGACACTCTGTTTGTACAAGGCAGCGGCATTTTTTGAAGCGCCCTGTTTGTTGTTGCTTCCATTTTCAGGGAGGCGACCCGACTGATGGCTGGGGTGTCCTAGAAAAAGGGGGCGCCTGTTTGTGGTGCCACGTGCTCAGTGCTGGTTCGGCGGAAGAGTTCATTTTGCGGGGTGGGGAAGAGTGCTAGCTCCTGGAAAACGGCTAGTCGTTGATTGAATTTGTTCTGCAATGTCGTTGTGAGGTTACTGTGAGGAATATAATTGTGGAGTGTGAAGAAAGATGTGAAATCCTGTGTTTCAGCTATTATATAATCGTTCAGCGTCATGGTAACAACTCCCCATGCACCCTAAAGAATGGGCAGTCCCTTTTCTCCACGAGTAAGGAGATGATTTTTGCTGTAATTACAAATATAAAACACAAAATAATTGATTGCATAATTACTCACCACCTTCAAGCCAGTATTCAGTAGATGCACCTTTGGCAGCAATTACAGCCTTGACTCTGTGTGGATAGGTCTCTATCAGCTTTGCACATCTGGGCACTGTAATTTTTCCCCATTCTTCTTTACAAAACTGCTCAAACTCTGTCAGATTGCAAGGGGATCATGAGTGAACAGCCCTTCTCCGGTCCAGCCACAAATTCTCAATTGGATTGAGGTCTGGACTCTGACTTGGCCACTCCAGAACATTAACTTTGTTGTTTTAAGCTATTCCCGTGCATTTTTTTTTTTTTTTTTTGCTTTATGCTTGGGGTCATTGACTTGCTGGAAAACAAATCTTCTCCCAAGTAACAGTTCTCTTGCAAACTGCCTCAGATTTTTGTCCAGGATTTCCCTGCATTTTGCTGCAGTAATTTTACCCTCTAACTTCACAAGCCTTTCAGGGCCTGCTGCATGCTTCACGGTAGGAATGGTGTGTTTCTGATGATGTGCAGTGTTTGGATTATGCCAAACGTAGCATGTAGTCTGATGGCTAAACAGCTTAATTTTGGTTTCGTCAGACTATAGAACTTTCTTCCAGCTGACTTCAGTGTCTCCACTTGCCTTCTGGCAATCTCTAGCCCAGAGTTCATGTGAGTTTGCTTCAACAGTGTGTTTATCCTGGCCACTCCCCCATAAAGTTACAGCTGGGTGAAGCACCTGGGCAACAGTTGTTGTACGCATAGTGTCTCCTACCTCACCCACTGAAGCTTGTAACTCTTCCAGAGTTGTCATAGGTCTCTTGGTGGCCTCCCTCACTAGTCCCCCTCTTGCACAGTCACTCAAGTTTTGAGGACGGCCTGCTCCAAGCAGATTTACAGCAGTGACATATTCTTTCCATTTCTTGATGATTGACTTAGCTGCTCTCCAAGGTATATTCAGTGACTAGGAAGTTTTAAGGTACCCATCTCCTGACTTGTGCTTTTCAATAACCTTTCCGCACAGTTGCTTGGAGTGTTCTTTTGTCTCCATGGTGTAGTTTTTGCCAGGATACTGACTCACCAGCAGTTGGACCTTCCAGATACAGGTGTATTTTTACTACAATCAATTGAAACACTGTGACTGCACACAGGTTTCTATATAGCTAGGACTCCTTACCTAATTGTGCTACTTCTAAAACCAATTGGCTACAGCAGTGATGATTTGGTGTAACGTGTTAATTGGGGTGAATATTTATGCAGTTAATTATTTTGTGTTTTATATTTTTAATTAATTTAGGTCACTTTATAGAGATCTGTTTTCACTTTGACACGAAACAGTCTTTTTCTGTCGATCAGTGTCAAAAAATGCCAACTTAAATCCACTGTGATTCGATGTTGTAAAGCAATAAAGCATGAAAAGTTCTAAGGGGTTAGGGGAGGTGAATACTTTTTATAGGCATTTTCTCTTCTGTCTTTTTTGTTATTTTGCCACTTTTGCAATGCAAATATTTTTGCACTTTTTTGCAGAAGTTTTCCACCTCCGGCAAACAATGAACGCCTTTGCACTAAATGCGCCATCGCGGCCTGCCATCGGATTTTTGAAGTCCGTACCTTCATAA
Source organism: Mobula hypostoma (assembly GCF_963921235.1). Taxonomy (NCBI): domain Eukaryota; kingdom Metazoa; phylum Chordata; class Chondrichthyes; order Myliobatiformes; family Myliobatidae; genus Mobula; species Mobula hypostoma. The sequence continues at coordinate 62,160,390 of NC_086128.1, read as the reverse complement.
GGGCACACGACCCTCAGTAAATTCCGATGGTATGACAGTGTGCTCCTTCATTCACTTGGACAGGATGGGTATTGGTTTATTATTTATTACATTGTTAGGGAATTTCCTTTTCCTCACAAGACTCAGACCCAGGTATTCGTTAGGAGATTCTTTATCCACGTGACGCCGGGAGCAATAACTTCGCCTACAATCAGTAACACATGGTTGATTCGAATGGGTGGGGTTTGTTTAACATTTCTATATTTGGCATTGTCTTAAGCAAGCCAGAGGGAAAAGCACCGAAGTCATGAAGCCTCCTGATGTACAGCTGCCGGCTAGAGCGCAACACCACGTAATCTGATGCCTACAGCAAAAGGCTAACGGGCAGTACCACGATCTTCCACTGATTCGGGCATTAAGCAATACAGACACGCAATAATATAGTCTCGCAAAGGTATTTACCCGACCCAGCTGGCCAAAATCCTCCACACGCAGGCACCAAGGTACAGAGAAATCTTGCCTTGAAAATTGTTGACATTGTTACATGCTCAAGGAGATCTGTCTTTTTTTTTGTGAGAATGAAGTAATGGTCTTTTGGAGGTCACCTGATGTGATTTTCCCGCCGTTGTGAGGTCACGTGATGACATGTGCCTTCCCCCCCCCCGTGACTATATAAGGGTCGACCCAGGTGACGCAGTTAGTTTTTAAGTTTGTAGATTTCCAGGTAGGACGTGTTGTGCCTCCGTTTCTGTTGCGAGTTTGTTTTTGTGACGCAGTTTCATTTTTAAAACGGAGGGTGCGTTCTCTTACAAGATGTATTATTGAACTGGAAATTTGTGGCTGGAAATGCCAATTTACTCTATTACGACAGTTTTGAAGGGAGAGTGAAGAATTCATCGAAGGATCGAGAGAAGTCGGCATCGTTTGGCAGTTTAATAAAGAATCGACCTTATTGAGTCTTCATTGGAGAGAGCCTGCATCGAGATAACTCTTGCAAAAGCGCAATGAGTTCATGCAAAAAGGTGCTCTCTCTCTCTCTTTAAAGGAATTTGAGGTCAGTTGATCGTCTGTGAAGAAATCCTTCTCCAGAGAAATCTCTCCCAACTGAATGTGTAAAACTGTTGGACTTTCAAAGTTACCGCTTTAAGAACTATATCTGACTGAATCGCTTTAAGAACTGTTTCCGGATTTAACGCTTTAAGAACCAGAGCCGAGTGGCGAGTTGGTGAACGGCTGCGTACCTGTTAACCTCCGGTTAAAGTTTTCCTTTGTTTTTTTTTTCCTTATCATTTATACGTGTGGTAGGGGATCTTATTGAAACTTTTCGGATATTGAAAGGCCTAGGCAGCGTAGATGTGGAAAGGATGTTTCCCATGGTGGGGGAGTCTAGGACAAGAGGGCACAGCCTCAGGATAGAGGGGCGCCCTTTCAAAATAGAGATGCAGAGAAATTTCTTTCGCCGGAGGGCGGTGAACTTGTGGAACTTGTTGCGACATGCAGCTGTGGAGGCCAGGTCGTTGGGTGCATTTAAGGCAGAGATTGATCAGTTCTTGATTGGACATGGCATCAAAGATTTACGGGGAGAAGGCCGGGAACTGGGGCTGAGGAGGAGATTTAAAAAAGGATCAGCCATGATCAGATGGGCCAGATAGCCTAATTCTGCTCATATGTCTCATGGTCTTATGGTCTTATTGTGAGTTCATCCTATTGTTCAAGGCATCCATTCAAAAAGTCTGATCACAGGACAGCAGGATAGAAGCCTAGCACTGTACTTAAACCTAGTACAGGGGTTCTCAACCTGCTTAATGGTATTGGTCCATGACATAAAAAAAAGAGTGGCAGGGTCTTTTAAGAGACTCTTAGATGGGTACATGGAGCTTAGAAAAATAGAGGGCTATGCGGTAGGGAAATTCTAGGCAGCTTCTCGAGTAGGTTACACGGTCGGCACAACATCGTGGGCCGAAGGGCCTGTAATGTGCTGTAGATTTTCCACGTTGCTATGTTTTCTATGTAACCCTAGACCTAGTGGTACCTGCATTCGGGCTTTGGTATCTTCTGCCCGGTGGGAGAAGAGAGGATCTCAGTCTGCTCCAGAAGCACTGTCTGAAGATCCTCAACACCACTCAGAAATCAACACCTTGGATTTCTTCAAGCATTGTTCGAGTACATCGTGGGATCTTTTCTTCTGCCGACCTGGACAGCTCTTCCCGTGTCCGAGCAGGGAATAAGGCGTTTATTCCCGTGTCCAGCGGTCGGACAAGGGGGTCATATCCACCAAGTAACAAACCAACTGATCTCAAATAATAATGAGGCAGTCTACAGAGAGGAAGTCATCACCCTGGCACACTGGTGTCAAGAAAACAACCTCTCCCTCAGCGTCGCAAAAACAAAGGAGCTGGTTATGGACTACAGGAGGAATGGAGACGGGCTAACCCTTATTGGCATCAATGGATTTGGGGTTGAGAGGGTGAACAGCTTTAAGTTCCTCGGCATAAACATCACCGAGGATCTCACATGGTCTGCACACACCAGCTGTGTGGTGAAAAAGGCACAACAGCGCCCCTTTCACCTCAGATGGTTGAGGAAGTTAGGTATGGGCCCCCAAATTCTAAGAACTTTCTACAGGGGCACAACTGAGAACATCCTGACTGGCTGCATCACTGCCTGGTATGGGAACTGTACTTCCTTCAATCGCAGGACTCTGCAGAGAGTGGTGCGGACAGCCCAGCACATCTGTACATGTGAACTTCCCACGATTGAGGACATTTTCAGAGACAGGTGTGTAAAAAGGGCCCGAAGGATCATTGGAGACCCGAGTCACCCCAACCACAAACCGTTCCAGCTGCTACCATCTGGGAAACGGATAAAAGCCGGGACCAACAGGCACCGGGCCAGCTTCTTCCACTAGGCCATCGGACTGATTAATTCATGCTGACGCAAGTATATTTCTATGTTACATTGACTATCCGGGTGTACATACTATTTATTATAAATTTCACATTGCACATTTAGACGGACACGTAACGTAAAGATTTTTATTCCTCATGTGTATGAAGGATGTAAGAAATAAAGTTAATTCAATTGAACTGAATCGATCACGGTTTCAGTTCTCGGCATGTTGACCCGGGACAGGACACGAATGATGGTCCTTCTGTTGAACTCAAGAGTAGTTTGCAGAGACGTCACTTGTAGTGTTTGCTCCCGTCCCTTGAGATGGCTTTTGCGGGGTAGTCCATGCCACTGAAGCGAATACGGAAGATGTGACTTCTGCTTAGTAGAGCAAGAGTTTCTACTCGACTTCTGAAGACTTCATCTTGAAAGATGTCCTCCCCACCCCCCGCACCCCTGCCCCGCCCCCTCACCTCGACCAAAAGCTTATAGAGGTTATAGAGGACGGGGATAGCACGCTCCTATCTATATATATATATATTGTGCATACACGTCGCAGTGTCTACCCAGTTGTCTAACTGAATACAACAGAAGTAATTGAGACATCGGTGATCAATTTAGACACTCAGACTGAATATTTTAAAAAACAAGGTATATGCAATGTCGGATGCCGAGTGTGAAGATACACCTCTACCAAACGGGGTGTAAGGCGCTCCTTCCCTCCGCAGGTCTGCGGGTCACCCTTGGGCAAGGTGTAACACCTGCTTAGCCTCCCGATCAAGGCCACGTGAAACCGTGGGGAGCAGGTGGTGGACGGTCGTACGAGCAGCCGGTCCAGATCACAAGTCCTGGTGATGCGACCACTGAAGGTCAAAGTGTAGAGGCCAGACTGAGAGTGGTCCACCGGTCCTCCAGTTTCGGGGCTTCAGCTCCGGGCTAACGACCCTGACCAGTCAAAAAATTGTTATAGAAACAGCAACGAAGACTCCTTCTACATCTGTGTGAGACGGTATGGACAGAGAGAGAGAGAGAGACGGAGGACCTTCATTGCCGCCCTAAACGCCAGCGGCGTAACGGGCAGTGGGGTGTCATATTTACTCGAAGAGCCTTGGTAGATTAAATGCGTCTCCAATAAAGCACCGAGGAAAACTAACATTCTTTACAGGTATAATATCAAACTGCAATTGGCTATCACTAAACTTTCACAGCGCTCATTAGAATTATCTGACCAACGCACGTACTTTAAACTTTTTCTCTCCCGTGCGTGCAAGTACCGAAAGTGAAAAGTAGCGATAAGGGTCAAGTAGCGAAAGTGAAAAGTCAGCGATAAGGTAACGGAAATGAGACATAGTACATACACCATTTTTAATTTCACATTAATGGGAAAGATTATTTACGTCTTACGGGTGACGTGCCTGGCGTTTCTCAATGCTCTTTTAATTTCGTATGATTTCTAAAGCGCAGAGAGCAATGTTATTCTAGTTAGTTCAGATTGAGATGCCGGGGTTGGAGAGAGAAAAGACAGGAATTAGTCGTATTAAGCGTCTGGAAACTATATCGGGCATTCGCCTTCAAACAGATGTTAAAAGTTGGACAGGTCTGATGCAACGAAGTGGCCAAATTCCACGTTGGTTTGTTTCAGTCCACTGCTAGCGAGCTTTTGAAATGAAGCAACGCGCACACACACAGACACACAGACACACACACACACTCACTCACTCACTCACTCTCACACACACACACACACACACACACACACACACACACACACACACATTCACACACACACACACACACACACACACACTCACTCACTCACTCTCACACACACACTCACACACATTCACACACACACACACACACACACTCACACTCACTCACTCACTCTCTCACACACACACACACACACACACACACACACACACTCACACACACACAAACGCGCGCGCGCATACACGCACACACACTGACGCACACAAACGCACACACGCACACACAAGAACGCACGCGCACACACACAAACGCGCGCGCACACACAAACGCATACATACACGCACGCGCACACAGACACGCACACACACACACCCACATACACACATACAACAACGCACGCGCACACACACAAACGCGCGCGCACACACAAACGCACACGCACAAGCACACGCACACGCACGCACACACACGCACACGCACACCCACACACACACATACATAAATGCCCGCACACATTGCTGGAGGAACTCGGCGGGTCAGGCAGCATCGATGGACAGTCGACGTTTCGGGCCGAGCGAGGCGCCAGTGGTCCGCCTTTGCCCCTTCTCCTGTCAGCAGAAACAGTTCCATCGGGCCTGGCAACTAAACCACACATGGAGGCCAAGAGTCGGACTTGCTTATCAGAGGCCGTTAAAGACGCACACCATTTGGACCACGTCATAGGTAGGGGGAGCTTATCTCCAACACCACCCCCGGCTATGACAACCTTAGCAACTACAGAATACGGTGCTATTCCTTCCTTCTGCCCGTGTCAGTGGGTGGCAAGGTGGAGATACTTCTCTGCCAAAGGAGGTGTCAGACCCCCGCCCTTTCCCTGCGCCGGTCTGCGGGTCACCCTTGGGCAAAGTCGCATAGCCAGGGCTTGTAATAGGCACCGGTTGCTCGTACGACCATCCACCACCTGCTCCCATGGCTTCCCGTGACCTTGACTGGGTGGGGGGGGGTGCTACACCTTGCCCAAGGGTTACCCGCAGGGTAGCGGAGGGAAGGAGCGGCCCACACCTCCTTTGGTAGGGACTTATCTCTAACCCACCACCCGCTCTTACGGGGTAGAGAATTCAAAACATTTGCTGGTATTGACTACGATTGCCACGTCTGCCCAGACGCAGAGAAGAGCTTGCCTTGCATACTGTTTGCACAGACCAGATGGTTGCGCAGTGCGCTGAGCTTACTATCGCCTGACTACATTAATCTTCTTTCACCCTGGCCCTGAATGCTCAACACTTTGTCCCACAGTGTGTGATTCTGCCACACTGTGAAGGACTTCATTTAGCATCCAGTCAGCGCAGAATGGTTCAGCACATCAGCGCATTGAGGTAGAACAAGAGAAGATAACAGCAGAATGCAAAAATATAAATAGGCATCCGTTAGTCTCGTGTTGCGCCTTGGAAAGTTTCCAGGGCGCAGGCCTGGGCAAGGTTGTATGGAAGACCAGCAGTTGCCCATACTGCAAGTCTCCCCTCTCCACGACACCGATGTTGTCCAAGGGAAGGGACAAGGGCATTAGGACCCATACAGCTTGGCACCAGTGTCGTCACAGAGCAATGTGTGGTTAAGTACGTTACTCAATGACACAACACGCTGCCTCCGCCAAGGCTCGAACTAGCGACCTTCAGATCACTAGACGAACGCCTTAACCACTTGGCCACACGCCAACACATGCGAAAATATAGTGGTACGGTTACAGAGGAGATGCGGTGCAGCCAGACAATACGGTGCTAACTCAAGAGTCCTTCTTATCGTACAAGGGGGACGTTCAATAGTCTTCTAACAAGGGAACGGGAGATACCGTTGAGCCTGCTTTCAGGCTTTGCAACCTGCCCATACGCCTCCACCCTCGCCTCCAGTCGGAGCCCCAAACGGTCCTTCCGGGTGAGGCGGCTCTTCGCCTGCATGCCCGCTGGGGCCGTCCACTGCGCCCGGGGCTCCCGATGTGT
>NC_086128.1:62101312-62148812 GCF_963921235.1 Mobula hypostoma | reverse complement strand
AAATTGGCCTTCATAAATTAAAGTATTGAGTACAGGAGATGGGATGTTATGTTGAAGTTGTATAAGACTAATTTGGAGTATTATAAGCTTTTTTTGGTCACCTACCTACAGGAAAGATGTCAAAAAGATTGATAGAGTGCAGAGAAAAGGATGTTGCCAGGTCTGGAGTATTTGAGTTATCAGGGAGATTGAATAGGTTTACTCCCTGAAGTGTAGGAGATTGAAGAAAGATTTAATGGAGGTATACAACATTATGAGGGGTATTTATGTGACAGGTGGAAGTGACACTGGTATGGTAATGATTAATGCAAAATCTGTAGTAAGCAGCTTGTCTGTCAAGTGACCAGAGATACTTGTCATGTGCCAGCAAATTAATTTCTCATGCGTATAAAAGGAGTGCACCGACTGAGTGGGGTTTGTGTTTGACGAAGAATTCTGATGGCTCCATTTTCTCTTGCCAATGATTCTTGAGGTATGTGAGAATGTTGTTTTGTCTCAGGGTATTCAGCGGGGTTATTGAGGGCCACTACGATGGCGTACTGCACTAATCTTTTAAAGTTCCGGGTCAAATTATTGACAAAGTACATATAGGTCACTATACACAACCCTGAGATTCATTTTCTTAAGGGTATTCACAGTAAATATAAGAGACACAATAGAATTTATGAAAGACCATACTCAATGGGAGGGACCGACAGACAGTGTACCTCCTTCCTGATGGCTGAGGGGTAATAACTGTTCCTGCACCTGGTGGTGTTGGATTTGAGGCTCCTGTACCTTCTTCCTGATGGTTGAGGGGTAATAACTGTTCCTGAACCTGGTGTTGTGGGACCTGAGGCTCCTGTACCTCCTTCCTGATGGTTGAGGGGTAATAACTGTTCCTGTACCTGGTGGTGTGGGACCTGAGGCTCCTGTACCTCCTTCCTGATGGCTGAGGTGGTAATAATTGTTCCTGAACCTGGTGGTGTGGGTCCTGAGGCTCCTGTACCTCCTTCCTGATGGTTGAGGGGGTAATAACTGTTCCTGAACCTGGTGGTCTAGGTCCTGAGGTTCCTGTACCTCCTTCCTGATGGTTGAGGGGTAATAATTGTTCCTAAACCTGGTGGTGTGGGTCCTGAGGCTCCTGTACCTCCTTCTTGATGGTTGAGGGGTAATAACTGTTCCTGAACCTGGTGGTGTGGGACCTAAGGCTCCTGTACCTCCTTCCTGATGGTTGATGGTAATAACTGTTCCTGAACTTGGTGGTGTGGGTCCTGAGGCTCTTGTACCTCCTTCCTGATGGTTGAAGGGTAATAACTGTTCCTGAACCTGGTGGTGTGGGTCCTGAGGCTCCTGTACCTCTTTTCTGATGGCAGCAACGAGAAGAGTCCATGGCCTGGATGATGGGGGGCCTTAGTGATGGATGCTGCTTTCCTGAGACAGCACTTGATGTAGGTTTTACCTCACTATAGGAAGGATGTGGATTCTATAGAGAGAGTGCAGAGGAGATTTATGAGGATGTTGCCTGGATGCCTTAGGAGAATAGGTTGCATGAATTTGGCCTTTTCTCTTTGGAGCGATGGAGGATGAGAGGAGACCTGATAGAGGTGTATAAGATGATGAGAGACATTGATCGTGTGGCTGGCCAGAGGCTTTTTTCCCAGGGCTGAAGTGGCTAACACAAGGAGGGCATAGGTTTTAGGTGCTTGGAAGTAGGTACAAGGGGATGTCAGAGGTAAGTTCTTCACACAGAGAGTGGTGGGTGCGTGGAATGCACTGCCAGCGACTGTGGTGGAGGTGGATACAATAGGATCTTTTCGGAGACTCTTAGATAGGTAGGTGGAGCTTAGAAAAATAGAAGGCTATGCGGTAGGGAAATTCTAGGCAGGTTCTAGAGTAGGTTACATGTTCAGCACAACTTTGTGGGCCGAAGGTCCTGTAATGCGCTGTCGATTTCTATGTTCTATGGTGTGCTCAATGGTGGGGAGGAATCTACCCATGAGGGCCATATCCACTACTTTTTGTCGGCACTTCTGTTCCAGGCATTTGTATTTCCATACCAGGCCATGATGCAACCAGTCCAAAGTTTGTCGAAGTTTTAGATGACCTACCAAACCTTTGCAAACTTGTAAGGAAGTGGAGGTGCTGCTGTGCTTTCTTCATGCAGGAGTCAGGACAGACGCTCTGAAATGACAACACAGAGGAATTTCAAGTTGCTGACCCTCTCCACCTCTGATCCCCTCATGGACATCCAGTTCCCTCCTCCTGAAGTTAATAATCAGCTCTTTGGTGCTGCTGACATTGAGTGAGAGGTTGTTTTGTGGCACCATTCAACCAGACTTTCAATCTCCCTCCTGTATGCTGATTCGTCACGGCCATTGATTCGGCCAACGGTAGTGGTGTTGTCAGCAAACTTAAATATGACATTAGTGCTGTGCTTTGCCACACAGTCATAAGTATAAAACGAGAAGAGCAGGGGACTAAGCACACATCCCTGTGGTGCAGCTGTGCTGGTGGAGATTGTGGAGGAGATGTTGTTGCCAATCTGAAGTGACTGGGGCCTGCAAGTGAGGAAATCCAGGATCCAGTTGCACAAGGAGTTATTGCAGCCAAGGTCTTGAAGCTTATTGATCAGTTCCGAGGCGAAGATGGCATTCAGTGTTGCAGTCAACGAAGAGCATTCTGACGCATGCATCTTCACTGTCCAGAATGCTAGATGTTCGTGGGTTGAGTGAAGAGCCAATGAAATGTCATCTGCTGTTGACCTGTTGTGATAATAGGCAAATTGAAGCGGATACATCTTATTTGTCAGACAGGAGTTGATATGTTTCATCACCAATCTCTCAAAGCACTTCATAACAGTGGATGTAAGTGTGACTGGACGGAGGTTATTGAAGCAGGTTACCACATTCTTCTTGGGCACGGGTATAATTGAAGCCTGCTTGAAGCCTGCAGGAAGAAGGTACAGGAGCCTCAGGACCCACACCACCAGGTGCAGGAACCGTTATTACCCCTCAACCATCAGGAAGGAGGTACAGGAGCCTCAGAATCTGTTTGGGGAGACGTGAGTTCGGCATCCAAATGACAAGACACCATCCATTGACGTTGCTCTATTGATGTGAAGATGCTTTTCATGTCAGCCTCCTCTAGTACGCTGGTGCTGCTACATCTGCTCTTCCAGCTGGTCCTCAATTTCTTTCGTGAGGATCCTTGATGCGGTGGTGGGGGGTGGGGGTGGAATATTGTTCCAGGGCCTTCAGGAGTAGGTGGTCCATGATTCAGGGTCCGTAGGGTAACATAGGAAGGGCGACCGTTCCATAGGGCAAAAGATTCCCGGATTTAGATTAGATTAGATTATGAGGACACACAGTCCACTTTTATTGTCATTTAGTAATGCACGCATTAAGAAATGATACAATGTTTTTCCTGAATGATATCACAGAAACACATGACAAACCGACTGAAAAACTGACAAAAACCACATAATTATAACATATAGTTACGACAGTGCAAAGCAATACCGTAATTTGATAAAGAACAGACCATGGGCACAGTAAAAAAAAGTCTCAAAGTCTCTCGAAAGTCCCATCATCTCACGCAGACGGTAGAAGGAAGAAAAACTCTCCCTGCCATGAGCTTCCAGCGCCGCAAACTTGCCGATGTAGCATCCTGGAAGCACCCGACCACAGCCGGCTCTTGAGTCCGTCCGAAAATTTCGAGCCACCGACCAGCCCCCCGACACCGAGCACCGAGCACCATCTCTGCCGAGTGCTTCGACTCTGGCCCCGGCCACCAAGCAACAGGCAAAGCCGAGGATCTGGAGCCTCCCCCTCCGGAGATTCTCGATTGCACAGTAGCAGCGGCAGCAAAGCGGGCATTTCAGAAGTTTCTCCAGATGTTCCTCTGTGCTTCTCACGTCTGACTCCATCAAATCAGGATTGTGCATGGCCCCTACTTAACAAATACAATATCATTTCGGAGCGGCCGCGTGCGCTGCGTCGTGCCGCCATCTTCTCCTCCCCTCCTCTGGACCCTTGACCTCACAATCTACTCCATTCTGATTTTCCACCTTAATGTTTCTCTGCACTGCACTTTCTGTGTAGCTGCAACACTTTATTCTGCACTCGGTTATTGTTTTCACCCTGTACTATCTCAATGGACTGTGTCCTAATCTGATCTGTATAAACCATATACACGACATGCGTTTCAGTACATATGACAATTATGCAAAGCAAAGATTTTGCTCCCTGAGGATTCAGAGATTTTGGGGTGCTGATGGTGAAAATCACCAGGAAATTCCCCTCACACGCACCATTTCTTCACCCGAACGTCAGGCTCCGAAACTGGCATGGATAGCTTCTCTCATCACAAGTCTGAACTGACTTTCAAGGACTCCACACACACACATACACATATGCATATATGCATACATATACATACAGTATACACACATATATGTGTTTGTGTGTATATATAAAATATAGGAGCAGAATTAGGCCATTCATTATGGGTGATCCATTTATGATTATGATTATGAGGACATGCAGTCCTCTTTTATTGTCATTTAGTAATGCATGCATTAAGAAATGATAAAATGTTTTTCCAGAATGATATCACGAAAATACATGACAATCTGACTTAAAAACTAACAAAAACCACATAATTATAACATATAGTTACAACAGTGCAAAGCAATACCGTAATTTGATAAGAACAGACCATGGGCACAGTAAAAAATCTCAAAGTCTCTCGAAAGTCCCATCATCTCACGCAGGCGGTGAACCTCCAGCGCCGGAAACTTGCCGGTGCAACATCCTGGAAGCATCCGACCACAGTCCGACTCCGAGTCCGTCCGAAAACTCCGAGCCTCCGACCAGCTCTCCGACACCAAGCACGTAGCACCATCTCTGCCGAGCGCTTCGACCCCGGTCCCGGCAACAGGCAATAGGCGAAGCCAAGGATTTGGGGCCTCCCCCTCCGGAGATTCAAAGACTCTTTAAATTACAGCAAGAATAATGAATGAAGAATACAAAAAAGAGAGCACGATAGCGATACAGTGTACATGGGCTGTTCATGTTTATTTATTTATTGAGATTCATCACAGAATAAGCCCTGCCGGCCCTCCGAGCCGCGCTGCCCAGCAATCCCTTATTTAATCCTAGCCTCATCACGGGGTAATTTGCAGTGGCCAATTACCTTCCCAGCGGTCTTCGAGTGGCTTTGGACTGTTCAAGGAAACCCACGTGGCTCAGGGAGGTGGGGAGAGCGCGGCGGGAATCGGACCCGGGGCAGCACGGTTTGCGCGGAGGTTAGCACAACGCTTTACTGTACCGGCGGGTGGGTGGGAAGAAGCCGTTCCTAAAGCGTTAATTGTGCCTCTCGAGACTCCCCCGCACCTCCCTCTGCAGGAGCCTGAGGACGCGCACTGGCAGTAATCAGAAGAGGGCCTCCGTGATGGATCAAGTCAAGTCAAGTCACTTTTTATTGTCATTTCAACCATAAGTGCTGGTACAGTACACAGTAAAAACGAGACAACATTTTCCAGGACCATGGTGCTACATGAAACAATACAAAAACTACACTGAACTACATAAAACAACACAAGAACTACTACCCAGGACTGCATAAAGTGCACAAAACAGTGCAGGCATTACAATAAATAATAAACAAGACAATAGGCACAGTAGAGGGCAGTAGGTTGGTGTCAGTCCAGGCTCTGGGTATTGAGGAGTCTGATGGCTTGAGGGAGGAAACTGTTACATAGTCTGGTCGTGAGAGCCCGAATGTTCGGTGTCTTTTTCCAGATGGCAGGAGGGAGAAGAGTTTGTATGAGGGGCGCGTGGGTCCTTCATAGTGCTGTTTGCTTTGCGGATGCGGCGTGTGGTGTAAATGTCTGTAATGTCGGGAGAGAGACCCCAGTGATCTTCTCAGCTGACCTCACTATCTGCTGCAGGGTCTTGCGATGCGAGACGGTGCAATTCCCGAACCAGGCCGTGATGCAGCTGCTCAGGATGCTCTCAATACAACCTCTGTAGAATGTGGTGAGGATGGGCGGTGTGGTGGGAGATGGACTTTTCTCAGACTTCGCAGAAAGTAGAGACACTGCTGGGCTTTCTTTGTTATGGAGCTGGTGTTGAGAGACCAGGTGAGATTCTCCGCCAGGTGAACACCAAGAAATTTGGTGCTCTTGACGATCTCGACGGAGGAGTCGTCTTCTTGAGCATCACCTTTTGAAGATGTCCGTGACGGTGGGGAGGCGAGTGGCCACGAGGGAGCTGGCAGAGTTTACAACAATCCACAACTGTGTTTGATCCTGTGCATTGGCGCCTGCGTACCAGCTGGTGATGCAACCAGTCGGAATGCGCTCCTCTGTACACCTTTACAATGGTGTTGGAGTCTTTGCTGATGTGAAAGGTCTTTTCAAGCTCTTAGTGAAATCTAGCCGATGCTTTTCTCGTGAGTACTGCTTATCGGATGCTTGCGATGCAGCCACAGTTAAGTTTTACCTTCTTTGTAACTGGATCAGCATGTTGGTCCTTGGATAGATGTGGGTATCCAAGAAATTTAGATTTAATATCCCTGGCGTATGTCATGAGAATTGTTGACTTTACAGCAGCAGTACGATGAAATGCATGATAAAGAAATATAGCGAAAAAAACTGAATTAAAGTGAATATATATGTACACAGTATATAGTCTATTAAATAGTTAAGTTAAAATAAACCCAGAAATAATAATGTATTGAGGTGGTGTTCATGGGTTCAATGTCCATTAGAAATCTGATGACAGAGGGGAAGAAGCTGTTCCTGAATCGTTGAGTGTGTGTCTTCAGGCTCCTGTACCTCCTCCCTGATGGCAGAGGGGAAGAAGCTGTTCCTGAATCGCTGAGTGTGTGTCTTCAGGCTCCTGTACCTCCTCCCTGATGGCAGAGGGGAAGAAGCTGTTCCTGAATCGCTGAGTGTGTGTCTTCAGGCTCCTGTACCTCTTCCCTGATGGCAGAGGGGAAGAAGCTGTTCCTGAATCGCTGAGTGTGTGTCTTCAGGCTCCTGTACCTCCTCCCTGATGGCAGAGGGGAAGAAGCTGTTCCTGAATCGCTGAGTGTGTGTCTTCAGGCTCCTGTATCTCCTCCCTGATGGCAGAGGGGAAGGAGCTGTTCCTGAATCACTGAGTGTGTGTCTTCAGGCTGCTGTACCTCCTCCCTGATGGTAGAGGGGAAGAAGCTGTTCCTGAATCACTGAGTGTGTGCCTTCAGGCTTCTGTATCTCCTACCTGATGGCAGAGGGGAAGAAGCTGTTCCTGAATCATTGAGTGTGTGTCTTCAGGCTCCTGTACCTCCTCCCTGATGGCAGAGGGGAAGAAGCTGTTCCTAAATCGCTGAGTGTGTGTCTTCAGGCTCCTGTACCTCCTCCCTGATAGCGGAGGGGAAGAAGCTGTTCCTAAATCGCTGAGTGTGTGTCTTCAGGCTCCTGTACCTCCTCCCTGATGGTAGCAATGAGAAGAGGGGGTGTCCTGGGTAGTGGAGGTCCTTAATGATGGACGTCGCCTTTTTGAGGCATCGCTCCTTGAAGATGTCTTGGATTCTACGGAGGCTGGTCCTCATGATGGAGCTGACTATTTTTAAAAGGTTCTGCAACTTATTTGCATTTTATGCAGTAGTCCCCTTCCCCCCCCGCCCCCCCATATCAGACAGTGATGCAGTCAGTCAGAATACTTTCCATGATTCAGTTGCAGAAGTTTTCGAGTGTTTTAGTTCTAGTTGACAAACGAAATAGAAAACATAAAAAACCTACAACACAATACAGGCCCTTCGGCCCACAATGCTGTGCCGAACATGTACTCACTTTAGAAATTACCCAGGGTTACCCATAGCCCTCTATTTTCCTAAGCTCCATGTATCCATCCAGGAGTCTCTTAAAAAACCCTATCGTATCCGCCTCCACCACCGTTGCCGGCCGCCTATTCCACACACTCACCACTCTCTGTGTAACAAACTTACCACTAACATCTCCTCTGTACCTACTTCCAAGCACCTTAACACTGTGCCCTCTCATTTTAGCCATTTCAGACCTGGGAAAAAGCCTCTGGCTATCCACACGATCAACTTATCTCATCATCTTGTACACCTCTATCAGGTCACCTCTCATCCTCCATCGCTCCAAGGAGAAAAGGCCAAGTTCACCCAACCTATTCTCATAGGGCATACTCCCCAGCCCTGGCAACATCCTTGTAAATCTCCTCTGCACCCTTTCTGTCGTCTCCACATCCTTCCTGTAGTGAGGCGACCAGAACTGAGCACAGTACTCCAAGTGGGGTCTGACCAGAGTCCTATACAGCTGCAACACTACCTCTCGGCTCTTGAACCTGTGTCTTAAAACCAGTCACTTTGGGCAGGTGGGGCTTTTCAGACATGATTGGCAGCTCGTCTAGGAGAAGGACAACTCTGATCTCAAACCCCTACTCACGGGGAAGGCTTCGGGAGTAAACACCGAGGGAAAAGTCCGGAGCTGGAGTCCCGAAGGCAGTTCAACGCTGACTGGCAGCTCCTGCGACGCCGCTGGTGCCAACATGTATCGGTTCTCTGCCGTTCCTTTGGGTTCATCAGATGCGTGGAGAGGGGGAGCCTACTGCATGGGCAACAGTTTGCTCTCCGTATCGTACTGCCCCGGCTTGCGTATCTAGACAGTTGATTTGCAAGTTCCATGGTCCACTATTATCATAGGTTAGTTAGGGGTATTATCATTAAACCTTATTAAACATAATAAACACAAGAGATTATGCTGACGCTGGAAATCCAGGGCAACGCGCACAAAGTACTGGAGGCAGCATTTATGGAGCAGAATAGATAGTCGATGTTTCAGCCCGAGATGCTTCATTCCTTTCCATAGATGCTGTGTCCCTCCAGCATTTTGTGTGTGTCAAATACATTCCCATTTAGACCCCTGCCCTGCAAACGTTGGCGCTGTCAGTGTCGAGCACGGCGAAAGGTTTCACCAGCTTAACATTGCAGTCGTGGAGAAATGGTATCAGGGCAACTGGAGTCTATCAATGCCGGCTGATTATCATCGGACACTTGAGCGAGAAGCCTCAGACACTGAGTACAAATGAAAATCATCAACAAAACATTTTGTCTTAGTTGAACTATTGTAAACCCATATGCAACTAAACACATTATAGTCAATAAAACTTAATGTTCTCGTTTCTCCAAATTTCTACGTGATACAGGTAGTCTGAAATTATATTTATGTTTGTCTGCAAACTGTCTGTCATAAGCACAGAAGTTTTATGAGGAAGCAACACAAGTGAAATAATTTGCTGCCCAGTGATATTAGTTAGTTTACAGCTTGAATACTACTTTATAAGAAGGATTCGAATGCACCTCAGGGATGCAGGGTGATTCAAACGATGTTGCCTGTGATGGAATGTTTCAGTGAAGACACACTGGAAAGGCTGGGCTTGTTTCCTTTAGAGCAGGCGCATCTGGAGCAAGTGTACAAAATCGACATGTGTCAAAGTGAATTTGCTGTCAATGGACAAAAATGTTGCCATATACGACACTGAGATTAATTTTCTTGTGGGCGTTGGCGGGAAGATAAAGGAAGACAGCAAGATTGATGGAAAACTATGCTTCAGAGGAAAGAAGCCTCTTTCCGTGATAATTGTGCTGAAGAGAAGAAGAGATGTGGAGAAAGAACTGGGATGTAGGTCCAAGTCCGTAATTCTCTAAAAGTCGTAGTGTGTATGGATAGGGAAGTTAACCCTTACATACTGTTCGGATCAAATTTGACCCGTTCTGACTTTTGACAGCAGTAAAAACGCCCTAAATGCCATTTTTAAAGCCGTAATTTTCCTAAAGTGACCCAAAATGTGCAAAAATGAAAAAATTTCGGCTTAAAAATGGCATTTAGGGTGTTTTTAGTGCTGTCAAATGTCAAAACGGGTCAAATTTGACCCGGACAGTATGTAAGAGGCCAACTCATTGAGTATGAGTTGAGATGTCATGTTGCAGTTAAATGAAACGCAGCAGAATACTGAAAGACCTCAGCAGGATGCTGTTTGAAATAGCAGTCCCAAGCCCGGCTGCGGAAGAGGAGGGTAGGGCATGGGGACTAGCAACTCCATCCCATAAAAGCCCAGAGCTACCAAAGCTCCAAGGACCTCATCACTAGGAGAGGAAGGGAAGGCCCGGCCAGGACAAGGGTCACTGATGAGCCTATGTCCAGACCAGCAGGGTTAATAGGTTTAATTAAGTAAGTAAGTTGCCTGAAATGGAGCGTTGCATTTTTTAAGGAGGGTGTGCATAGAATGGGTTGATTTCCTCTGGCATACAGAAGGCAGAGGTGTGATATATCTCCATGGAATTGAGGACCAAAGATGGGCTGGATAATCAGAATCCTTTTCCCTGGCCAGAACTAGAGGGCACAGATTTATTGCGAGGGGAGAAACATAAAGGAGATATGCAGGCTAAGTTTTTCAATAGCATATCAAGTTTAGATATACTGTAATGGAGGTGGATCATACAGTGCCTTGAAAAAGTATTCAGCCCCCATATCTATTGTCATTTCTAAATTTTAAACATAGAAGAAGGATTTTTTGAGCTAATCAACAAAACATTGCACATCGCGTCAAATCAGAAGAAAAATTCCAAAACCCGTCAACACTTTACTATAAATAAAATACCAAAATTGTGAGGCTGAATAAGTATTCCGCCCCCCCCACTAATGACTATGCTAACTTTCTTCAGGTGCAAACTCACCCAATTCATTGATGTAGAAAGTTGGAGGATCGCCTGAATAAACACCCCTATTCTCTGTGAGGTCCAACAGTATGGTAGACCTTCAACAGACCAAACCAAACTGAAGACAAAGGGTCATTCAGGACAAGTCAGGGAAATGATGATCGAGAAGCACACATCTGGAGAAGGGTACAGGACCATCTCAAAGGCACTGAAGTCCATCGTGAAAAAGTGGAAAAAATATGAAACCACAGCTACAATGTCTAGGTCAGGCCACCCCTCTAGACTTAGTTGCCAGAGAAGAAGGGTACTTGTAAGAGAGACTACTGTGGCACTAACAGTCACTCTATGAGCAACAGAAGTCAGTGGCTGCGACTGGAGATGAAGTTCATGGCCCCACAATCTCTAAGGCCTTTCACACAAAAGATTATTTATGTAGAAGTGCAAGGAAGAAGCCCTGGCTTTAAAAAAAAAAGCATATCCTTGCCTGTCAAGCCTTTGCAAAGCATTGTTTAGAAGATACTGTAAAGATGCAGAAGAAGGTCTCGTGGTCAGATGAGATTAAAGTGGAACTTTTGACCTCAACACTGAGCGATATGTGAGGCGTAAATCTAATACTGCACATCAGCCAGGTAGCATCATCCCTACTGTAAAGTCTGGAGGAGGTAGCACCATGCATTGGGGGTGCTTTTCAACAGCAGGGACTAGAGCCTGGCCAGGACTGATGGGAAGAAGAATGCTGCTAGATACAGAGTGGTCCTGGACGAGAAACCTGCTCGCCTCTGGCAGAATGCTTAAACTGGGGAGGAAGTTCGTCTTTCAGCGGGGCACTCACCCAAATCACTCTTTGCTGAGCAAAGAGGGAAAGAAAACCTTTGAACGGCTGACATTGCAGGTTTTGAAATTTTAGTTCCTCATGCTTTGTGATTTTCCTTGTTTCTACTGTGTGGAGGGAGAAAAAAGGGCACATGATTCACACACACACAAAAAAATTCAGATAAATTGATCAAAATCCCTGGTTGCAATACTCATTTATGTGAACAAAGGGTGGGAGGGTTGAATACTTTGACAAGGCTCTGCATATGGAGGTCATGTTTACAGTGTGTGGACAGGTACTTGAATGGAAAAGGGATATGGGCCAATTGTAGGCAGTTAAGATTAGGGGCGAAGGACTTGGGCCACAAGGGTCTGCTGCTGTACTTTACCCTCTGTGACTCTGATTCTGCGTGGTAGGTTTATGGTGAGAGAGGCAGAAGATGTAAAAAGTACATAGAACATAGGTTACTACAGCTTGTTACAGCCCGTTCGGCCAGCAATATTGTGCTGACGTTTTCAACTACTCGAAGATCAATCTAAACTTTCTCTCTCACATAACCCTACAATTCTTATCATCCACGTGCCTATTTAAGTTTCTTAAATGTCCCCAATGTATTTGCCTCTACCACTACGCTTGACAGTGCCTTCACGCGCACCCACCACTCTCTGTGTAAAGAAACTCGTGATTTTTATAAATGACCTGGATGAGGAAGTGGAGGGATGGGCTAGTAAGTTTGCTGATGACACAAAGGTTGAGGGTGTTATGGATAGTGTGGAGGGCTGTCAGAGGTTACAGCGGGACATTGATAGGATGCAAAACTGGGCTGAGAAGTGGCAGATGGAGTTCAACCCAGGTAAGTGTGAAATGGTTCATTTTGGTAGGTCAAATATGATGGCAGAATATGGTATTAATGGTAAGACACTTGGCAGTGTGGAGGATCAGAGGGGTCTTGGGGTCCGAGTCCATTTTTATAGACATCCGTTAGTCTCGTGAGACCGTGGATTTGTGCCTTGGAAGGTTTTCCAGGGCGCAGGCCTGAGCAAGGTTGTATGGAAGGCCAGTGGTTGCCCATGCTGCAAGTCTCCCCTCTCCACCGATGTTGTCCAAGGGAAGGGCATTAGGACTCATATAACTTGGCACTGGTGTCGTCACAGAGCGATGTGTGGTTAAGTGCCTTGCTCAAGGACACCACACGCTGCCTCAGCTGACGGTCGAACTAGCGACCTTCAGATCACTAGACCAATGCCTTAACCACTTGGCCACAAGCTAACACAAGTCTATCGGACACTCAAAGCTCTGTGGCTAAGAAGGCATACGGTGCATTGGCCTTCATCAACGGTGGGATTGAGTTTAGGAACTGAGAGATAATGTCACAGCTATATAGGACCTTGGTCAGACCCCACTTGGAGTACTGTGCTCAGTTCTGGTCACCTCACTACAGGAAGGATGTGGAAGCCATAGAAAAGGTGCAGAGGAGATTTACAAGGACATTGCCTGGATTGGGGAGCATGCCTCATGAGAATAGAAACATAGAAAATAGGTGCAGGAGTAGGCCATTCGGCCCTTCAAGCCTGAACCGCCATTTATTATGATCATGGCTGATCATCCAACTCAGAACCCTGTACCTGCCTTCTCTCCATACCCGCTGATCCCTTTAGCCACAAGGGCCATATCTAACTCCCTCTTAAATATAGCCAATGAACTGGCCTCAACTGTTTCCTGTGGCAGAGAATTCCACAGATTCACCACTCTCTGTGTGAAGAAGTTTTTCCTAATCTCGGTCCTAAAAGGCTTCCCCTCTATCCTCAAACTGTGGCCCCTTGTTCTGGACTTCCCCAACATCAGGAACAATCTTCCTGCATCTAGCCTGTCCAATCCCTTTAGGATTTTATACGTTTCAATCAGATCCCCCCTCAATCTTCTAAATTCCAACGAGTACAAGCCCAGTTCATCCAGTCTTTCTTTATATGAAAGTCCTGCCATCCCAGGAATCAATCTGGTGAACCTTCTTTTTACTCCCTCTATGGCAAGGATGTCTTTCCTCAGATTAGGGGAGCAAAACTGCACACAATACTCCAGGTGTGGTCTCACCAAGGCCTTGTACAACTGCAGTAGTACCTCCCTGCTCTCGCTATAAATGCCAGCATACCATTCGCCTTTTTCACCGCCTGCTGTACCTACATGCCCACTTTCAATGACTGGTGTATAATGACACCCAGATCTCGATGCACCTCCCCTTTTCCTAATCAGCCACCATTCAGATAATAATCTGTTTTCCTATTTTTGCCACCAAAGTGGATAACTTCACATTTATCCACATTAAATTGCATCTGCCATGAATTTGCCCACTCACCCAACCTATCCAAGTCACTCTGCATCCTCTTAGCATCCTCCTCACTGCTAACACTGCCACCCAGCTTTGTGTCATCCGCAAACTTGGAGATGCTGCATTTAATTCCCTCATCCAAGTCATTAATATATATTGTAAACAACTGGGGTCCCAGCACTGAGCCTTGCGGTACCCCACTAGTCACCGCCTGCCATTCTGAAAATAGGTTGAGTGAACTTAGCCTTTTCTCCTTGGAGTGACGGAGGATGAGAGGTGACCTGATAGAGGTGTATAAGATGATGGGAGGCATTGATCGTGTGGATCGTCAGAAGCTTTTCCCCAACGTTTCACTGCCTGCTTGCATTCGGCCTTGCCTGAGAAATTGGACTGTCAAGTCAACGGACTCTGAAGACCAGCGGTTTTCATTTCATATTTAGTTATTCCTTTCAGCTGCAGTGTTGGCTTCGTTTTCCATTTGAAAGTTTTCATTAACAGCCCTGCTTTGGCCCAGAATTTTGTTGTTTTCTTTTCCCTCTAACTCTGTTTGCATTGAAGTCTCTGAACTACCAACCCGCTTCAGTGTCCCTCACTCCGCACTTGGGCCATATTTCAACGTACCGACACACCTCTCGTTTTCTCTTACTCCAAAGACAGAAGCCACAGCTCGCTCAGCCTGTCCTCAGAAGACATGTCCTCCAGTCCAGGCAGATCCCTGGTAAATCTCCTCTGCACCCTCTCCGTAACTTCCACATTCTTCCTATTATGAAGCAATCTGAAGTTCGAAGTTCAAAGGCCTCCTTTGATTAGGGTTGACCATGTATGTTGCATCCTAGCTGTGATTTCCATCTTCTAGATGAGCTGCCAGCCACGGCTAACCAGCCCCGTCTGCCCGAAGTGACTGGTCTGAAGGCGCCAGAAACGCGCCTTTGCCCTTCCTCCTGCCTGTAGAAACGATTCCGCTGGGCTTAGTAGCTAAGCCACACGTGAAGGCCGGGAGCTGGACTTGGTTGTCAGAGGCTAATTGAGGCGCATGCCATTGGGAGCATTTAATAGGTAGTGGGAGCTTGTCCCCGTATGTACCCTGGCTGTGACAACCTCCAGTCTTACTGGAATCAAAATATTGAAAAGTTTTCTAGAATAATAACTCATCCAAGAAAACATGGGAACCAGATCAACTGCAGTTGGACAGCAGATTTACGATTTTCTGTAATCAATTAGAGTATTATTTTCCTTATTATTGGTCTACACTACCACACCCCATCTTTGAACGGATGCCATGCTAGCAGTTCTCCAGTCTGTTGAGACTTCTCCAGAATGTAAGGGTTTTTGGAAATGCACTCTCAGTCGCTTCTTTTACAGGGTCATAGTACTGGTGAGTAGGGGGTGTCTAGGGAGGGGTAGCCCCTCTGGTGGGGGAGAGGGGGGGCCTGCCGTGCCTTTTTCAGGGCAGCTCGTCCACCTTTGGTCCCCACCTGGCGCTCAGCTCGCACCTGTGGCTCCAGGTAGCTGTAGCACGCGCAGCGGCCACACCCCTGGTAAACCGTCTCGGCAGACGGGCCAGACCAGGTGAGGGTAGCCGACGGGTCCACGAACCTCGGTGAGGTAGGGGATCTGCCTTTCCCAGCGTATGAAGTCTGGCCCTGGCGGATTGAGCGGGGGAGACCGACTAATGGTCCAACGGTCAAGAAGGCAGGCCAAGACGAGACACTTTGACGCCTTGGTCATCCACTGCAGCAGGAGAGGTCTCCAGCCGGTTGTCTGTGCCACTGGATCAAAGTCTCTTCTGCCGAGAGAGTGGGATTGCCCCTGTGCAACGGCTGATCCACATAAAACTCCTTCACGCCCAGGTTTCTGTTGTGTGATTCATCTCTGCTCCCACTGTGCTAGACTCTGCGAATCCAGAGTTGGAGTACATACGTTGAGCTCAAAGCTGACCAGCAGCTTCTGTGATACCATGGTGCCAAACTGTATCAGTCCCTGCCGTTCCTTTGGATTCATCAGCTGCGTGGAGGGGGGAGCCTGCTGCACGGGTAACAGCTTGCTCTCCATATCGTACTGCCCTGGCTTGTTTGCCTATCACATAGACAGCTGGCACGCAACATCCATGGTCGACCCTGACCGACGGAGGGCCTCAGATATCTGCAGGTTTGGTGTTAATGGTTCTGCTGAACTGACTTCACTCAACTGAACTCTGAACTCATGCCCCAACATATGGGCTCTCCTACCACTCATGTTCTTGGTATTTATTTCCATGTTTGTTTTTTTTTAATTTGCACAAATTTGTTTACTGACCATTGGTTGTGTGTCAGTCTTCACTTCTGTGTAGTTTTTCATTGATTCTATTGTACTTGTTTCTTCTACTGTGAATGCCCGAAAGAAAATGAATGTTGAGGTAATATTTGGTGACATGTATGTACTTTGAAAAACTTACTTTGAGCTTTTAATGCAGTTTAATGTGGATAAATGTGAGGTTATCCACTTTGGTGGTAAGAACGGGAAGGCAGATTATTATCTAAATGGAGTCAAGTTAGGAAAAGGGGAAGCACAACGAGATCTAGGTGTTATTGTACATCAGTCACTGAAAGCAAGCATGCAAGTACAGCAGGCAGTGAAGAAAGCTAATGACATCCTGGCCTTCATAACAAGGGAAATTGAGTATAAGAGCAAAGAGGTCCTTCTGCAGCTGTACAGGGCCCTGGTGAGACCCCACCTGGAGTACTGTGTGCAGTTTTGGTCTCCAAATTTGAGGAAGGACATTCTTGCTATTGAGGGAGTACAGCGTAGGTTCACAAGGTTAATTCCCGGGATGGCGGGACTGTCATATGTTGAAAGATTGGAGCGACTGGACTTGTATACTCTGGAATTTAGAAGGCTGAGAGGGGATCTTATTGAAACATATAGGATATTAAGGGATTGGACACGCTGCAGGCAGGAAGCATGTTCCCGCTGATGGGTGAGTCCAGAACCAGAGGCCACAGGTTAAGAATAAGGGGTAGGCCATTTAGGACGGAGTTGAGGGAAAACTTTTTCACCCAGAGAGTGGGGGATATATGGAATGCTCTGCCCCAGAAGGCTGTGGAGGCCAAGTCTCTGGATGTTTTCAAAAAAGAGATGGATAGAGCTCTTAAAGATAGTGGAATCAATGGTTATGGGGATAAGGCAGGAACTGTATACTGATAAACAACAGGAATTCTGCAGATGCTGGAAATTCAAGCAACACACATAAAAGTTGCTGGTGAACACAGCAGGCCAGGCAGCATTTCTAGGAAGAGGTGCAGTCGACGTTTCAGGCCGAGACCCTTCGTCAGGACTAACTGAAGGAAGAGTGAGTAAGGGATTTGAAAGTTGGAGGGGGAGGGGGAGATCCAGAATGATAGGAGAAGACAGGAGTGGGAGGGATGGAGCCAAGAGCTGGATAGGTGATAGGCAAAAGGAATACGAGAGGATCATGGGACAGGAGGTCCGGGAAGAAGAACAGGGGGTGGGGGGGGGACCCAGAGGATGGGCAAGGGGTATATTCAGAAGGACAGAGGGAGAAAAAGGAGAGTGAGAGAAAGAATGTGTGTATAAAAATAAGTAACAGATGGGGTACGAGGGGGAGGTGGGGCATTAGCGGAAGTTAGAGAAGTCGATGTTCATGCCATCAGGTTGGAGGCTACCCAGACGGAATATAAGGTGTTGTTCCTCCAACCTGAGGGTGGCTTCATCTTTACAGTAGAGGAGGCCGTGGATAGACATGTCAGAATGGGAATGGGATGTGGAATTAAAATGTGTGGCCACTGGGAGATCCTGCTTTCTCTGGCAGACAGAGCGTAGGGGTTCGGCAAAGCGGTGTCCCAGTCTACGTCGGGTCTCGCCAATATATAAAAGGCAACATCGGGAGCACCGGACGCAGTATATCACCCCAGCCGACTCACAGGTGAAGTGTTGCCTCACCTGGAAGGACTGTTTGGAGCCCTGAATGGTGGTAAGGGAGGAAATGTAAGGGCATGTGTAGCACTTGTTCCGCTTACACGGATAAGTGCCAGGAGGGAGATCGCTCCCTACGCAACTCCCTTGTCCATTCATCCCCCCCCATCCCTCCCCACTCCACCACTAAGCACATCTTTCCCTCCCCCACTCTCTCTGCATTCCGCAGGGATCGCACCCTACGCAACTCTCTTGTCCATTCGTCCCCCCCATCCCTCCCCACTGATCTCCCTCCTGGCACTTATCCGTGTAAGCGGAACAAGTGCTACACATGCCCTTACACTTCCTCCCTTACCACCATTCAGGGCCCCAAACAGTCCTTCCAGGTGAGGAAACACTTCACCTGTGAGTCGGCTGGGGTGATATACTGTGTCCGGTGCTCCCGATGTTGCCTTTTATATACTGGCGAGACCCGACGTAGACTGGGAGACCGCTTTGCTGAACACCTACGCTCTGTCC
This sequence comes from Mobula hypostoma, assembly GCF_963921235.1. Lineage (NCBI taxonomy): Eukaryota > Metazoa > Chordata > Chondrichthyes > Myliobatiformes > Myliobatidae > Mobula > Mobula hypostoma. The sequence goes on along the minus strand of NC_086128.1, from coordinate 62,130,528 downwards.
GCCAGAGAAAGCAGGATCTCCCAGTGGCCACACATTTTAATTCCACATCCCATTCCCATTCTAACATGTCTATCCACGGCCTCCTCTACTGTAAAGATGAAGCCACCCTCAGGTTGGAGGAACAACACCTTATATTCTGTCTGGGTAGCCTCCAACCTGATGGCATGAACATCGACTTCTCTAACTTCCGCTAATGCCCCACCTCCCCCTCGTACCCCATCTGTTACTCATTTTTATGCACACATTCTTTCTCTCACTCTCCTTTTTCTCCCTCTGTCCCTCTGAATATACCTCTTGCCCATCCTCTGGGTCACACCCCCCGCTCCTTGTCTTTCTTCCCGGACCTCCTGTCCCATGATCCTCTCGTATCCCTTTTGCCAATCACCTGTCCAGCTCTCAGCTCTATCCCTCCCCCTCCTGTCTTCTCCTGTCATTTTGGATCTCCCCCTCCCCCTCCCCCTCCAACTTTCAAATCCCTTACTCACTCTTCCTTCAGTTAGTCCTGACGAAGGGTCTCAGCCCGAAACGTCGACTGTACCTCTTCCTAGAGGTGCTGCCTGGCCTGCTGCGTTCACCAGCAACTTTTATGTGTGTTAACTGTATACTGATAGTGGATGATCAGCCATGATCACAGTGAATGGCGGTGCTGGCTCAAAGGGCCGAATGGCCTACTCCTGTACCCGTCGTCTATTGTCTATTTTTGAAAGTTATGTTTGAACTTTAAAATTGGCCAGGTGTTTCAGCGACCTCCCCTGTGTTATTCCCTCACTTGCTACCACCCTGGACAGGGAGCACCCGGACAGTGAAGATGCTCTTCGTTGACTAAAGCTCGGCTTTCAACACTATCATCCCCTCAGAACTAATCGATAAGCTCCAAGGCCTGGGCCTCAATATCTCCTTGGGCAACCGGAGATCTTCACTTCCCAGTCAGTTTGGATTGGCAAAAACATCTCCTCCACAGTCCTGGGCTACCTGATTTATACTGATGACCGAGGCTAAGCTCAGTACCAATGCCACAGTTCAGTTTGCTGACAACATCACTGTTTTGCCGAATCAAAGGTGGTGATGAACCAGCATCTAGAAGGCAGATTGGAAACCTGGCTGTGTGGTGTCACAACAATGACTTCTCAATGTCAGCAAGACCAAAGAGCTGAGTATTGACTACCAGAGGAGGAAACTGGATGTCCATCAGGTTTTCCTCACGAGGAGATCAGAGGTGGAGAGGGTCATCAGCTTTAAATTCCTCGGTGTTGTCATTTCAGAGGATCCAGCGCAAAAGTGTCATTACAAAGAAAGCACAGCAGTGCTTCTCCTGTCTTAGAAGCTTGGAAAAGTTTCAGCATGTCATCTAAAACTTTGACAAACTTCTATAGATGCACAGTGAAGAGTATACTGACTAGTTGCATCATGGCCTGGCATGGGAACACCAATTCCCTTGAACAGAAAAAAAGAAACTACTGAGCGCGGCCACAAGGGAGCGCTGCCCCAGGAAGGCAGCATGCATCGTTAAAGACTCCCACCATCCAAGCCATGTTCCCTTCTCACTGCTGCTATTGTGACGGAGGAGAAGCCATCTTCTCTTCTCACTGCTGTTATCGCGATGGAGGTCCTGGAGACCCAGGACCAGGGACAGGTATTACCCAACAACCACCAGGCTCTTGAACAAGAGTGGACAACTTCACTAACCCACCCCCCCCAGCACTAAACTGACTCCACAAACTATGGACTCGTAGGATTCCAGAATTTCAAGGATTCTACAACTTATGTTCTCAATATTTATTACATATTTTTATGTATTTGCACAATGTTGTCACTTTGGTTGCTTGTGTTAGAGTGCCATTTGTCATTGATTCTATCGTGTGTACTGTGAATGCCCACAAGAAAATGAATCTCGGGGTTGTATATTGGGGCATATATGGACTTTGATAATAAATTAACTTTGAACTCCGATCTTTCGATAAACCCCAGGCTACCCTCATGCAGCATTCCCTAAAGGCTAACCTGCAAACTGTTCCAGTGTTAAAGAAAGGCAAATGCAATACTAGTGTTCTGGGCCTGTACTCACTGAAGTTTAGAAGAATGAGAGCCATTTCATTGAAAACTTATTGAATATTGAAAAGCCTAGGTAGGATGTTTGAACAATTGCGTGAGAAGATAAGACCATAAAAAAGAGGAACAGAATGAGGGCATTTGGCCCATCGATTCTGCACCGCCATTTCACCAAGGCTGATCCATTTCCCACTCAACCCCATTCTCCTGCCTTCTCCCCATAACCTTTTGTGCCCTGACTAATCAAGAACTTACCAACCTCTGCCTCAAATACACCCAATGACCTGGCTTCCACAGTTGCCTGTGGCAATGAATTCCACAGATTCACCACCCTCAGGCTGAAAGAATGCCTCCTCGTCTCTGTTCTGAATGGAGATCGCTTCATGTTGAGGCTGTGTGCACTGGTCCTGGACTCCCCCACCACAGGGAACATCCTCTCCACATCCACTCTATCTGTGTCCTCTGATCCTAGACTCCCCCACCACAGGAAACATCCTCTCCACATCCACTCTATCTGTGTCCTCTGGTCCTGGACTCCCCCACCATAGGAAACATCCTCTCCACATCCACTCTGTCTGTGTCCTCTGGTCCTGGACTCCCCCACTATAGGAAACATCCTCTCCACATCCACTCTATCTGTGCCCTCTGGTCCTAGACTCCCCCACTATAGGAAACATCCTCTCCAGATCCACTCTGTGTCCTCTGGTCCTAGACTCCCCCATTATAGGAAACATCCTCTCCATGTCCACTCTATCTGTGTCCTCTGGTCCTAGACTCCCCCACCACAGGAAACATCCTCTCCACGTCCACTCTATCTGTGTCCTCTGGTCCTAGACTCCCCCATTATAGGAAACATCCTCTCCACATCCACTCTATCTGTGTCCTCTGGTCCTAGACTCCCCCACCACAGGAAACATCCTCTCCATGTCCACTCTATCTGTGTCCTCTGGTCCTAGACTCCTCCACTATAGGAAACATCCTCTCCACATCCACTCTATCTGTGTCCTCTGGTCCTGGACTCCCCCACTATAGGAAACATCCTCTCCACATCCACTCTATCTGTGCCCTCTGGTCCTAGACTCCCCCCACTATAGGAAACATCCTCTGCACATCCACTCTATCTGTGCCTTCTGGTCCTAGACTCCTCCACTATAGGAAACATCCTCTCCACATCCACTCTCTGTCCTCTGGTCCTAGGCTCCCCTATTACAGGCAACATCCTCTCCACGTCCACTCTATGTAGGCTTTTCGACATTCAATAGGATTCAGTGAGCTCCCCCCCCCCCGCCCCCACCACTACCACCCTATTCTTCTACATTTCAGCAAGTACAGGCTCAGAGCCATCAAACACTCCTCATACAATAACCCTTTCATTCCCAGAATAAGTCTCATGGACCTCCTCTGAACTATCTCCAATGTCAACCCATCCTTCCTTAGATAAGGGGCTCAAATCCGCTCACAGTACTGAAGCTGGGCCTCACCAGTGCCTTAATAAAGCCTCAGCATTACATCCTTCCTTTTATATTCTACTCCTCTTGAGAAGTATGCTAACATGGCATTCGCCTCCCTCACCACCAACTCAACCTGCAAATTAACCTTTAGGGTATCCTCCGTGAGAACTCCCAAGTCCCTTTGCAGCTCGGAGTTTTGAATTTTCTCTCCGTTTTGATAATAGTCCAGGCCTTTATTCCTTCTGCCACAGTGTATGACCATACACTTCCCAACACTGTATTCCATCTGCCACTTCTTTGCCCAATTTCCTAATCTGTCTGAGTTCTTCTGCATCCTCCTTGTTTCCTCAACACTACCTGTCTCCTCCACCAGCCTTTGTATTGTTCACAAACTTGGCCACAAAGCCATGAACTCCGTCATTGACAGATAACGTAAAAAGAAGCCCCAACACCGACCCCTGTTGGTCACCAGCAGCCAATCAGAAAAGGCTCCCTTTATTCCCATTCTTTGCCTCCTGCCAATCAGCCAATGCTCTCGCCATGTTAGCATCTTTCCTATAATGCCATGGGCTCTTATCTTGCTCAGCAGCCTTATGTATATCACCTTGTTTGAAAATCCAAGTACACAACATCTGCCGGTTCTCCTTTGTCTATCCTGCTTGTTATTTCCACAAAGAATTCCTACAGATTTGCCAAGCTAGGTTTTCCCTTAAGGAAACTCATGCTGACTACAGCTTATCTTATCATGTGCCTCCAAGTACCACAAAACCTCACCCTTAACAACGGACTCCAACACCTTTCCAACAACTGAGGTCAGGCTAACTCGCCTATAATTTCCTTTCATTCACTTACCTCCCTTCTTGAAGAGCGGAGTGACATTTGGAATTTTCCAGTCCTAGTCTTGAACGATCATCACTAATGTCTCCACAATCTCTTCAGCCACTTCTTTCTGAACCCTGGGGTGCAGACCACCTGCTCCAGGTGACTGACCTACCTTCGGATCGTTCAGCTTCCGCGGCACCACTCCCTAGGAACAGGAACCGCACTCACTCCTGCCCCCGAATTTCCGGCATACTACTAGCATCTTCCACAGAGAAACATAGAAACATAGAAAACAGGTGCAGGAGTAGGCCATTCGGCCCTTCGAGTCTGCACGCCATTTATTATGATCATGGCTGATCATCCAACTCAGAACCCTGCACCAGCCTTCCCTCCATACCCCCTGACCCCCGTAGCCACAAGGGCCATATCTAACTCCCTCTTAAATATAGCCAATGAACTGGCCTCAACTGTTTCCTGTGGCAGAGAATTCCACAGATTCACCACTGTCTGTGTGAAGAAGTTTTTCCTCATCTCGGTCCTAAAAGGCTTCCCCTCTATCCTCAAACTGTGGCCCCTCGTTCTGGACTTCCCCAACATCGGGAACAATCTTCCTGCATCTAGCCTGTCCAATCCCTTTAGGATTTTATACGTTTCAATCAGATCCCCCCTCAATCTTCTAAATTCCAACGAGTACAAGCCCAGTTCATCCAGTCTTTCTTCATATGAAAGTCCTGCCATCCCAGGAATCAATCTGGTGAACCTTCTTTGTACTCCCTCTATGGCAAGGATGTCTTTCCTCAGATTCGGGGAGCAAAACTGCACACAATATTCCAGGTGTGGTCTCACCAAGGCCTTGTACAACTGCAGTAGTACCTCCCTGCTCTCGCTATAAATGCCAGCATATCATTCGCCTTTTTCACCGCCTGCTGTACCTGCATGTCCACTTTCGATGACTGGTGTATAATGACACCCAGGTCTCGTTGCACCTCCCCTTTTCCTAATCGGCCACCATTCAGATAATAATCTGTTTTCCTGTTTTTGCCACCAAAGTGGATAACTTTGTAGCGGTGTGCTACACACAGCGCTAGAATAACCACACGGAGTCGGTGAGTTAGAGTTGCGATGAAAGAGATTTATTCAAACTTCGCGGCCTGCTTTAAAGCCTTCCCGTTCCCGCCCTCCCTGGGCGGGACTACTGTGGGGAATGCATATTCCCAGACCCTTTCTGCGCGCGGGATTTTCCCCCTGCTGTTGAAGATGGCCTGGCGCCCTTTTTGGGGCCAGCCCTCTGCCTGCGCGCGCTGTTGTGAGCCGGTTCGTGTGTGCCAGAAAGTGGGTCGCCACAACTTCACATTTATCCACATTAAATTGCATCTGCCATGAATTTGGCCACTCACCTAACCTATCCAAGTCACCCTGCATCCTCTTAGCATCCTCCTCAGAGCTAACACTGCCGCCCAGCTTCGTGTCATCCGCAAACTTTGAGATGCTGCATTTAATTCCCTCATCCAAGCCATTAATATATATTGTGAAGACCGATGCAAATTAGTTTTTCAGCTCATCCGCCATTTCCTTGTCCCTCTCCAGCCATCCAATTTCAACTACTCCCGCCTCTCTTTTACTCTTTATTCTATACCTGAAAAAAAAAACTTTTGACATCCTCTTACCTTTATATCTCATCTTTTTTTCCTTTTGGCTTTTCAGTTAACTTCTGTTGGTTTTTTAAAAGCTTCCCCTTCCTCCAACTCCCCAGTAACTATTTTGAAAAATAATATGCAACACTTCACCTGTGAGTCGGCTGGGGTGATATACTGCGTCCGGTGCTCCCGATGCGGCCTCCATATATTGGCGAGACCAGACACAGACTGGGAGACCGCTTTGCTGAACACCTACGCTCTGTCCGCCAGAGAAAGCAGGATCTCCCAGTGGCCACACATTTTAATTCCATGTCCCATTCCCATTCTGACACGTCTATCCACGGCCTCCTCTACTGTAAAGATGAAGCCACACTCAGGTTGGAGGAACAACACCTTATATTTCGTCTGGGTAGCCTCCAACCTGATGGCATGAACATCGACTTCTCTAACTTCCGCTAAGGCCCCACCTCCCCTTCGTACCTCATCTGTTATTTATTTTTATGCACACATTCTTTCTCTCACTCTCCTTTTTCTCCCTCTGTCCCTCTGAATATACCTCTTGCCCATCCTCTGGGTCCCCCCCCCCTTGTCTTTCTTCCCGGACCTCCTGTCCCATGATCCTCTCGTATCCCCTTTTGCCCATCACCTGTCCAGCTCTTGGCTCCATCCCTCCCCCTCCTGTCTTCTCCTATCATTTTGGATCTCCCCCCTCCCCTCCAACTTTCAAATCCCTTACTCACTCTTCCTTCAGTTAGTCCTGACGAAGGGTCTCGGCCTGAAACGTCGACTGTACCTCTTCCTAGAGATGCTGCCTGGCCTGCTGCGTTCACCAGCAATTTTGATGTGTGATGCTCTCTCTCTTGCTTTTAGGCTGTCTTTGGCTTCCCTTGTCAGCCATGGTTGCCCCATCCTCCCTTCAGAATACTTCTTTGGGATGCATCAATCCTGCACCTTCAGAATTGCTCCCAGAAGTTCCTGCATCTCTGTGCGAGGCACTTCAGCACCTCGGTGTGTCAAGGCAGAGGAGGAGGTAAAGTGATACAAGTGTAGAATGAGGTGTTACAAAGTGAAGTATGGGCAGACAAGGTGCGAGGTAGTGATCGGAATCAGGTTTAGCATCACTGACGTAGATTGTGAAATCTGTTGTTTCGCGGCAGTACGGTGCAGTGCAAATAAAGTTGCAATAAGATATATAAATACCCAGTGCAAAGCAACAATCTGGCACTCAATGTCAGTAAGACCAAAGAGCTGGTTGTGGACTTCAGGAAGGGTAAGACGATGGAACACATGCCAGTGCTCATCGAGGGATCAGAAGTGGAGAGAGTGAGCACTTCCAAAATCCCGGGTGTCAAGATCTCTGAAGATCTAACATGGTCCCAACATATCCATGCAGTTATAAAGAAGGCAAGACACCATCTATACTTCATTGCAGGGAGTCTGAAGAGATTTGGTCTATCAACAAAAACACTCAAAAGCTTCTATATATGTACCCTGGAGAGCATTCTGACAGACTGCATCACTGTCTGGAATGGGATGGCTACTGCGTAGGACTGAAAGATGCTGAAGAAGGTTGTAAATTTAGTTGGCTCCATCCTGGGTACTAGCCTACAAAGTACCCAGGACTCCTTCAAGGAGTGGTATCTCAGAAAGGCAGCATCCATTATTAAGAACCTCCAGCACCCAGGTCTTCTTCCTCTTCCTATTCCTTTTCCTCTTCCTCATTTCATGACACGTGCTGGTGATAATAAACCCAATTCTGATTCTGAAGAGGGGAAAATAGTGAGGTAGTGTTCATGGATCCATGGACCATTCAGAAATCTGATGACAGAGAGGAAGATGCTGTTCTTTACATGTTGTGTGTGCGTGCGTGTGTGTGTGTGTGTGTGTGTGTGTGTGTGTGTGTGTGTGTCTGTCTGTCTGTCTGTCTGTCTGTCTTCAGGCTCCTATATCTCTTCCCTGATGAGGTCATTTCCTGGGTGGCAGGAATCCTTAACGATGATGCGGCCTTTTAAAGATGTCCTCGATGATGGGGAAACTAGAGCCCAGGATAAAGCTGGCCGAGTTTACAGTCGGTCCTGCAGCTTTATTTTCTGATCTGTGCATTGTTGCCTCCACACCAGACGGTGATGCAACCTTTTGGGATGCTCTCCACGGTACGGATGTAGAAATTTGCTGGAGTCTTTGGTGACAGGCCAATTTTCCTTCAACTCCCAATGAAATATACCCACTGGCGTGCCATCATAATTGCACCATTATGCTGGTCAAGGATAGACTTTCAGAGTTATGAGGTAGATTGAAGACAGGGCCGCATTTTACCGTATGGCTATAAGACACAGGAGCAGAATTAGGCCACTTGGCCCATCAAGTCTGCTTCTCCATTCAATCATGGCTGATCCTTTTTCCCCTCCTCAACCCCATTCCCCGGCCTTCTCCCCATATCCTTCGATGCCATGTCCAATCAAGAACCCATCAATCTCTGCCTTAAATACACCCAACGACCTGACCTCCAGAGCTGCATGTGATAGCGAATCCCACAAACTTGCCACCCCCTGGCTAAAGAAATTTCTCCACAGCTCTGTTTTAAATGGATGCCCCTCTATCCTGAGACTGTGCCCTCTTGTCCTAGACTCTCCCACCATGGGAAATATCCTTTCCACATGTACTCTATCTTGGCCTTTCAACATTCGAAAGGTTTCAATGAGATCCCCCCTCACCCTTCTAAATTCCAGCGAGTACAGACCCAAAGCCATATGAAAGCCCTTTCATTCCTGGAATCATCCTTGTGAACCTCCTCTGGACCCTCTCCAATGCCAGCACACCTTTTCTTGGATGAGGAGCCCTAAACCGTTCACAACACTCAAGGTGAGGCTCGGCCGATGCCTTATAAAGCCTCAGCATCACATCCCTGCTCTTGAAATGAAGGCTAATGTTGCATTTTATCATACAAGAGTCAGTGTTGATCTCCAAAGATTTGCAACACCAGGATAGAATCTCTCCTTGAACATAGTGTACCTTCAGGCTTTGCATCTTCTGCTCAGTGGGAGGGGAGGGGGAGATAAATATCTAGGGTGGGAGGGGGCTTCTATGTTGGCTGTTTTATCGAGGCAGTGAAGTGTAGATGCAAGGATGCAGAGGGCAGGCTGTTCATAGATTTCATAATGATGTTGTAGTTGTCACTCGGTCTCAGATTGGCAAGACTTTCAGCTGCATTCTTTCCTTCTCCAATGCTGCCAACTTGACAGTCCTTACTTGGAAAAATTGGCCGGCTCAGTCATTGGCACTACCAATTCAGTGTTCGTGTTAGACATTTAAAGCTGTCTACCAAGAACATATTCTCCTCTGTGCTTGCAATTAGTATCCAGCACTGAAGAGTGCAAATCCCTCAGTGGAACAAGCCAAAAAAAACATTAGCATGGAGTTTCACTTCCTGTTTCTGACTTGATGTCATGGTGCTTCTGGAGTTAACGTTGTGGTTTTCTAATCCAATCTATTCCACTGAACGTCACCGTTTGGAAACTCTGTCAAATCCAGGAAACCTGCTGAATGAAGCTGAGGTACAAGGTTGAAGGCTGAATTAATGGTGTTGGGCTTTAGAATTGCCATTCCCAGAGACTGCTTGCTCTGGGATTTTGCCGGGACAGTTGAATCGGGGATACTTATTATCATTAACCCATCCCTCAACGTCAGCAAGATGAAGGAATTGGTTGGTTGAAGGAGTAGCGGACCGCATGACCAAATTTACATCGGCGGTGTGCAAGTGGAACAGGTCAAAAGCTTTAAGTTCCTCGGGGTCAATATCACAAATGACCTGACTTGGTCCAACCAAGCAGAGTCCACTGCCAAGAAGGCCCACGAGCGTCTTTACTTCCTGAGAAAACTAAAGAAATTTGGCCTGTACCCTAAAACCCTCACTAATTTTTATAGATGCACCGTAAAAAGTATTCTTCTAGGGTGCATCACAACCTGGTATGGAAGTTGTCCTGTCCAAGACCGGAAGAAGCTGCAGAAGATCTTGAACACGGCGCAGCACATCACAAAAAATCAATCTTCCGTCCTTGGACTCACTTTACACCGCACACTGTCGGAGCAGTGGTGCCAGGATAATCAAGGACACGACCCACCAGGCCGACACACTTTTCGTCCTTCTTCCCACCGGGAGAAGGCTCGGGAGCTTGAAGACGCATACGGCCAGATTTGGGAACAGTTTCTTTCCAACTGTGATTATACTTCTGAACGGATCCCGACCTGGATCTGGGCCATACCCTCCAGGTATCTGGGCGATGCCCTCTGTATCGCTGTGATGACTGTACATTCTAGTACCAATTGTTTGGCGACTACAAAGTATTGGGATTACGTTTCCTGGAGACCTCTGCAACTGACTAGGGCTCTGAAACATATTCCAGTCTCCACTGGCATCACAGTCCTAAACAAGGTCGATGTCCATGGTATTACAGAGAAGATGCCAGCATGGATAGAGGATCAGCAGGAGACAAAGAGTGGGAAGCAGGGGAGCCTTTTTGGGTTGGCTGCCGCTGACTAGTGGTGCTCCACAGCGGTCAGTGTTGGGACCGCTTCTTTCCACGTTATATTTCAGATCAGTGTCTTGGGTGATGAAATTGATGCCTTGTGGCCGAGTTTGCTAACAATACGAAAATAGTTGAAGGGGCAGGGAGTGTTGGGGAAGCAAGGACTTGGACAGATAAGAAGAATGGGAGAAGAAGAGGCAGATGGAATATGATTTAGAGAAGTGTATGGTCATGGACTTTGGTAGAAAAGCTGTATACTACTTTCTAAGCCAGGAGAAAATTAAGGGCTCAGAGGCGGAAAGGACTTGGGTGTCCTCCTCCAGGGTTCACAAAAGGTTAATTTGCTGGCTGAGTTGGTGGTAAGGAAGGCAAATACATTATAGAGGACTGGGATATAAAAGCAAGCATGCAACGCGGAGGTTTTACAAGGGAATGGTCAGATCGCACTCGAGAAGTATTGTGAACACGTTGTGGGCACCTTATCAAAGAAAAGATATGCTGACATTGCAGTGGTCCAGAGGAGGTCCTCGAGAATGATTCCAGGAAACATAGAAACATAGAAAAATAGAAAACCTGCAGCACAATACAGGCCCTTCAGCCCACAAAGCTGTGCTGAACATGTCCCTACCTTAGAACTACCTAGCCTTACTCATAGCCCTCTATTTTTCTAAGCTCCATGTAGCCATCCAGGAGTCTGTTAAAAGACCCTCCCGTTTCTGCCTCCACCACCGGCAGCCCATTCCACGCACTCTCTGCATAAAAAACTTACCCCTGACATCTCCTCTGTACCTACTTCCAAGCACCTTAAAACTGTGCCCTCTCGTGCTAGACATTTCAGCCCTGGGAAAAAGCCTCTGACTATCCACACGATCAATGCCTCTCATCATCTTGTACACCTCTATCAAATCACCTCTCATCCTCCATCACTCCAAGGAGAAAAGGCCGAGTTCACTCAACCTATTCTCATAAAGCATGCTCCCCAATCCAGGCAACATCCTTGTAAATCTCCTCTGCACCCTTTATATGGTTTCCACATCCTTCCTATAGCGAGACGACCAGAATTGAGCACAGTACTCCAAGTGGGGTCTGACTAGGGTCTTATATAGCTGCAACATTACCTCTCGGCTCCTAAACTCAATCCCACGATTAATGAAGGCCAATACACCGTATGCTTTCTTAACCACAGAGTCAGCCTGCACAGCAGTTTTGAGTGTCCTATGGACTCGGACCCCAAAATCCATCTGATCCTCCACACTGCCAAGAGTCTTACCATTAATGCTACATTCTGCTGAAAGGGTTAACATATGAGGAGCGTTTGATTGGTCTGGATCTGTACTCACTGGAGTTTAGAAGAATGAGAGGGGATCTCATTGAAACCTGATCAATATTGAAAGGCCTTGATAGTGTGGATGTGTGGAGAATGTTTGCTGTAGCAGGAGAGTTGAGGACCAGAGGGGCGACTAGGTTAGAACAGATGGGGAGGAACTTCTTTAGCCAGAGGGTGGTGAATCTATGAAATTCATTACCATAGACGGCTGTGGAAGCCAGGTCATTGGGCGTATTTAAAGCAGAGGTTGATTGGCTGTTTATTTGTAATGTGCCAAAGGTTACAGGGAGAAGGCAGGAGAATGAGGTTGAGAGGGGAAATAAATGAGACATGATAGAATGGTGGAACAGACTGGATGGGCCAAATAGCCAAATTCTGCTCCATTGTCTTATGGTTTTATCACTCGGATAAACTGTATAGAATCGGAATTGGGGTTATTATCGCAGACATAGACCATGAATTTTCTTGCTTTGTGGAAGCAGTGTGATACCTAAACTTATTACCGGTGGTGCGATCACTCGAGTCGAGCGTGATGTTCTCCTAAAGGGTTGTCTGCTGTCATTCAGCAGGTGGCTGTGGAGGCCAAGCCGAGATCCACACATTCTGGTGCAATGTTGACAAGAGTAAGTGGTGTCTGTGGCCGGTGGTTGGGTCTTTTTGTTGTCCAGTCTCTCCTTTCACAGATGCCACTTGTTCTCTGTGGCACAGTGGAGATCGCTCTCATGTAGCACACATTCCTCTTGAACATATTCCCTCAAGGTGGGTGTATTGCGTGCAGTGTCTTTCCAGTCTTTAGAAGTGAGGTTGAATTTCTTCGGGACGATTTTGATGTTATCTTTGAAGTGTTTCCTTTTCCCACCAGGGTCTCGCTGATCTTCCTTTGACTGGCAGTAAAGAAGGATATGTTTGGGGAAATGTGAGTTAGGCTTCCGGATGACATAACCTATCCACCGGAGTTGGTGTTGTTTCATTGTGGTGGAAATGCTGTTTATGTTGGCGTCCTCCACTACGCTGGTGTTAGTGTGTTTCTCCTCCCAAGTGTTCCTCAAAATCTTTCATAACTTCCTTTGGTGGGATTGTGCCAGGGTTTTCATGTAGGTGGTCCATGATTCACCTCCAGATGGTAACATGGGAAGGAGGACTGCTTTGAAGACTAACAAGTGTGTTTGGATCTTAAGGCAAACACTTACTTACCAAACGTGGGAGCTGGGCCCAGCATGTAAGGGCAATTACGAAGAAAACATTGCAGCTACTCTACTTCCTGGGGAGTTTGCATGACATTTAAAACTTTGACAAACTTCTATAAATATGTGGTAAAGAGTATATTGACTGCTATGGAAACAGCAAATCCTTGAACAGAAAATCCAACAGAAAGTGGTGGATATGGCCCAGTCCATCATGAGTAACACCTCCCACCATTCATCACTGTTGCAGGAAAGCAGCATCCATCATCAGTGACCCCCACCACACAGGACATACTCTCTTCTCACTGCTGCCATCAGGAAGGAGGTATGGGAGCTTCAAGACCCACACTACCAGGTTCAGGAACAGTTATTACGCCTCAACCAGCAGGAAGGAGGTACAGGAGCCTCGGGACCCACACCACCAGGTTCAGGAACAGTTATTACCCCTCACCCATCGGGAAGGAGGTACAGGAGCCTCAGGACCCACACCACCAGGTTCAGGCACAGTTATTATACCTCAACCATCAGGAGGGAGGTACAGGAGCCTCAGGACCCCGACCACCAGGTTCAGGAACAGTTATTACCCCTCAACCATCAGGAAGGAGGTACAGGAGCCTCAGGACTCACACCAGCAGGTTCAGGAACAGTTATTACCCCTCAACCATCAGGAAGGAGGTACAGGAGCCTCAGGACCCACACCACCAGGTTCAGGAACAGTTATTACCCCTCAACCATCAGGACAGAGGTACAGGAGCCTCAGGACCCACACCACCAGGTTCAGGAACAGTTATTACCCCTCACCCATCAGGAAGGAGGTACAAGAGTCTCAGGACCCACACAGTACAGTGTTTGCAGAGATTGTTGTCTTTTGCACACCGGTTGAACGCTCACGTTGGTGCGGTCTTTCGTTGATTCTGTTATGCTTATTGTTCTATTTTGGATTTACTGAGTATGCCCATAAGAAGATTAATCTCAGGGTTGCATGTGGTGACATGCATGTATGTGCTTCGATAATAAATTTACTTCGAACTTTTGATTGGAGATGGAGATGAAAGAGGATAGAAAGAAGCTGGCGTGGAAGCTACGTGAGGCGCTCCATTTGTCGGGGTCGACCATGGATGTCGCGTCCCAGCTGTCTAGACACGCAGGCCAGGGCAGTGCGATATGGCGAGTTTGTTGGCCGTGCAGCAAATTCCCCCTCTCCACACAACTGAATAACCCAAAGGCACGGCAGGGCCCGATACTGTTTGACACCAGCGGCGTTGCGGGAGTTGCCGGTCAGCGTTGCACTCAAGGTTGGACTGCCTCAGGGACTCCAGCTCCGGATTTTTCCCTCGGGGTTTACTCCCGAAGCCTTCCCCGTGAGTGGGTGTAGCCGCAAGTCAGCGGCAGGTTTGAGATCAGAGCTTTTCTTCTCCTAGATGAGCGGCCGAAGCGAAGGGTTTTAAGACGCCAGTAACCCTCCTTTTTCCCCTTCTCCTGTCAGTAGGAATGGTTCCGCCGGGTTTAGTAGCTAACCCGCACTTGAAGGCCGGGTGTTGGACTCGGCTTGTCAGAGGCTATTTGAGGCGCACTCCATTGGGAGTATTTAAAAGTTGGTGGGAGTTTATTCCCAGTAACCGCCCCTCCCCCAACTATGATGTATGCAAGAACCGAAAGCTAAATAACAACCTATCTCCTGCAGAGTTAGTCGGACCAAATGATTGTTAACGCTTAGAAGAACAGAACTTGCAAGCGAACACATCGCCCCCCAACCTAACTCTCAATACTTTGAGGTCTTGGGGGAAACGGGGCAAAGTTGTAGAAATCAGGTTTTGTTACATCAAAAATTCTATCAGTGTCCACCGGCTCTGCTTCTATAGTTTGAAAATGAACGGATCTCGCCGGTGCAATTTCTTGTTTTTTTTTTACCTGGTCCGTCCGATCTGAGGTGATTAAAATGTTTTGCTAAACGCGTTTGGGTCTGTTCCACCTAAAAAAAGTAGTAAATTCCAAACCGGTCGGTATCCAATACCTGGGAGATGTTACATCTGTTTCACACCCAGAGTTTCAATTTGTTCCCAAGTTTTTCCCCCCAGACAGATTCCGAGTAAACGTTTAAAATATAATTGTCTGTGAATTCTACTTTGGAAACATTCGGGGGCGTAGCTTTGTCCCCGATTACCAGAAAGATAAACTTTATTTGATTATAAAAGTAATTAAAGTTTTCGAATTTTATCTCAGACGAACGATGGAATAGTTACCCCAGAACGTCGTTCGGCTGGAAAACATCGTGACTTCCCGTCGTACTCCCCGCTGTGTGAAGAACTCCGACCTACCTCGTTGATTGGAATTGGCGATTTTAAACCCCGCAGTATTGTGCAACGTCACCAAAGATGCCTTTTAAAGGAATGTGTTTTGAAAGAAAGATTAGTGTCGGGAGTACTGTTTAAAAAACCGCAGAGTACCAGGAAAGAGGGCGTTTTATTTTTTTTAAAGACAACTACATTTTTTTTTACTGACATGTAACCTCGAAGGGAAACAAAATTATCTCCGGTTAAGTTCAGCCTCAGAGCATCCCGCGTCTCAGGCATTACATGGAATGAGGGGGATTAGATATTTGAATTATATTTCGAATAGTTTGTGTGTTTTTTTTTAAAACTCCCTTGCCAGGATTGTTAACGTACTCCGAACCCCAGCCCCCCCCCCGCCCCCCACCCCCGCCATTTGGTCAGAACTGCAATCATCGCGTTACACACGTGAGCTTTGTCTAGCTGGAATTAACCCTGCCGCTGGCGATGGAATAACTGCGGGGACGGGACTGGAGCTGCTGGGCGAGGCCAGCTAATGTGAATTGACACGAGGAATTGCGGGAGACGGTTTCAATTTCGCCTCGGCACACACCAAATGCTGGTGGAGGAACCCAGCCAGCCAGGCAGCATCTGTGGAAAAAGAGTACATAGTGGACGTTTTGGGCCTCCACCCTGCTCCCGGGCCTTCCTTTCTAGTCCCGAAGAAGGACCTCGGCCCGAAACGTCGACTGTACCTCTTCCTAGAGATGCTGCCTGGCCTGCTGCGTCCACCAGCAACTTTGATGTGCGTTGGGTGAAATTCCAGCATCTGCAGATTTCCTCGTGTTTGCGTCCTTTGTACTTAAATGGACTGATACGTATCCGATGAAAGGTTCATTTTATTACCAGAGTGTCTACGCAAAGTACAACTCTGGGATCCGTCTTCTCCAGGTAGTCATAAAATTACGGTGGGGGGGGTGGGGACATGGAAGTTGTTGAGCCCCAATCCCCTCCCCCTCCCCCTGCACGAGAAAGAAAGAGAAACAAAACTCGCAAACCCCAACCGCGCCCCCCCCCGCACCCCAACATCTCCCTGGTACGAAAACTGACAGATCGCCCACTCAGACATGGCAGCTGAGACATCAAACTCCTAAACCCCCAAACTAAACTAAAAAAAAGTGGCAATAACATCAAACACCCTGCCTCTCCCTCACCCAAAAGAGTAAAAGCTATCCCCACCCCACCCCGCCCGCCACTCGACAGCAAGAAGGGAAACACAGAAAATCAGCAGGAGGCCGATATAAACTTCAACCCACCCCGATAATCGCCCGTCTCGGAATTTCGAAAACACCCTCTGTCAGCATCGACCGCTGCAGAGCAAAATAACAAAATAATCCTTCAAGCAAAGCAGTAGCATATTATTCAGTGCTTCCTTCCGATGATTTTTTTTTTAATTGAAATCTTGCATCGTTGCCCCTGCGCTTTCGATAATGGCACCGATATAGAGTAAGATTTCCTCGTGCACCATTCAGCTTGTTGGTGGTGCTTTTTCGGATTTAATAAACTATGATTTTAGCAACAGATTCTTCCCCTCCACTATCAGATTTCTAAACGGATCATGAACCCCTGAACCACATCTCACTCCCTTGCTCTCTGTCTTTGCACTACTTGTTGGTATTATATACAATGAATAAAATTCCCAGAACATGCTCTCTTCTCGCAGCTGCTACTGAGAAGGAGGTACAGGAGCCTCAGGACCCACACCACCGGGTTCAGGAACAGTTATTACCCCTCAACCATCAGGAAGGAGGTACAGGAGCCTCAGGACCCACACCACCAGGTTCAGGAACAGTTATTACCCCTCAACCGTCAGGAAGGAGGTACAGGAGCCTCAGGACTCACACCACCGGATTCAAAAACAGTTATTACCCCTCAACCATCAGGAAGGAGGTACAGGAGCCTCAGGACCCACACCACCAGGTTCAGGAACAGTTATTACCCCTCAACCATCAGGAAGGAGGTACAGGAGCCTCAGGACACACACCACCAGGTTCAGGAACAGTTATTACCCCTCAACCATCAGGAAGGAGGTACAGGAGCCTCAGGACGCACACCACCAGGTTCAGGAACAGTTATTACCCCTCAACCGTCAGGAAGGAGGTACAGGAGCCTCAGGACTCACGCCACCGGATTCAGAAACAGTTATTACCCCTCAACCATCAGGAAGGAGGTACAGGAGCCTCAGGACTCACATCACCAGGTTCAGGAACAGTTATTACCCCCTCAACCATCAGGAAGGAGGTACAGGAGCCTCAGGTCCCACAGCACCAGGTTCAGGAACAGTTATTACCCCTCAACCATCAGGAAGGAGGCACAGGAGCCTCAGGTCCCACACCACCAGGTTCAGGAACAGTTATTACCCCTCAACCATCAGGAAGGAGGCACAGGAGCCTCAGGTCCCACACCACCAGGTTCAGGAACAGTTATTATCCCTCAACCATCAGGAAGGAGGTACAGGAGCCTCTGGACCCACACCACCAGATTCAGGAACAGTTATTACCCCTCGACCATCAGGAAGGAGGTACTGGAGCCTCAGGTCCCACACCCCCAGATTCAGGAACAGTTATTACCCCTCAACCATCAGGCTCTTGAACCAAAGGGGATAACTTCACTCAACATCACTCGCCCCATCACTGATCTTTTCCAACAACCTATGGACTCACTTTCAAGGACTCCTCATCTCATGTTCTCTATATTTATCGCTTAGTTATCTATTTGCTTAATATTTCTTTTTTTATTTGTGCATCTTGTTGTCTTTTGCACGGTTGAACGCCCAAGCTGGTGCGGTCTTTCATTGATTCGATTATGGGTGTTATTCTCCTATGGATTTATTGAGTAAGCCCGCAAAAAATGAATCTCAGGGTTGTATATGGCGAAGTATTTGAACTTTGAAAATAAACATTGAACTTTATAAACAAATAAAGATATAATATATATACTTCCTCACTTTAATTTGTGGTATATCCTGTGTATTGCACTGTATCGCTGCCGCAAAACAACGAATTTCACGACATACTGTACGTTAGTGATAATTCAAGGTTCTTTAATGTCATTTCTGGCAAACAAGTGTAAAGGAGAACGAAATTATTGTTACCCCAGATTCGATGCAGCACAAAACAGACACACACACACACACACACAGATAATGAACACAACAATTAAAAAGCACAATAAGTATAAATATATAATATAGCTTATGAACCTGATTCTGATTCTCAACTGTGCGCACGGAGCGGAATCGGTTATCTGTCAATCGTATAACAGACATTTTGTACGTATGCACGATTTCTCGCCGCCCAAATCCGAATTCCACCCAAGGGCCGTGTTTCAGTGCAGGAGCCTGTGAGATTCTGCTGCCTCTCCGGTCTTGTCAACACGATTCACGCCTCAACTTTCGCACCCCCGTCGACAGCAGCTATTCAGTTGGTGCTTCGATCTACGTTCCGCGTTCAATGGGCGGAAAGTTACTGGGGGAACAGGCGTTATCCTTTTCCATCGAGATGAACGTGGCAGAAATGTTGCCAGTCACGAAGCTTGTCGTGTTTGAAAGAATTCGACGCGTTAATGTAGTATGCAATGGCAAATTTGGATACGAACGTGCACTTGCAATATGGCGCAAGTCGCAAATGGAAACATTTAATACGGTACCAAATTTGCCTAGAAATGTATTTGCCTTATGTCGCGTTCCAGCGCGGAATTGGCCCCTCCGGACCAACGAGCCGCACAGCCCAGCAACACCTGATTTAACCCTTGGTTAATCATAGGACGATTTCACAATGAGCAATTTAACCTACTAACCAGTACGTCTTCGGACTGTGGGAGAGTTAGGGCGTATTTTGGAGTTAGGGTACTTAGCAAGTATCAATTTCGGAGCACGACTACGAAAACGCGTGGACGTCAGCCCGTGAGAACAGCGAGAAGAGTTTAAAAGGAGACAGCTTTATAGAACGGGTTTAGGAGTAGAGGGAGACAGAGTAGGAAGGCTTTGGCTCAACGGGCTTCGGTGATAACGGGTTGAGGCGAGGTAGGTTGCCTGTGTAGAATACAGACAGGAAATCTGTGGGTGAGGCCGATGTTCTGTGCTCGGTGTCACATGTGGGAGGTCCTGGAGACTCCCGGCCTCCCGGACGGCCACACCTGCACCAGGTGCGTCGAGCTGCAGCTCCTTAGGGACCGCGTTAGGGAACTGGAGATGCAGCTCGATGACCTTCGTCTGATCAGGGAAAGTAAGGAGGTAATAGAGAGGAGCTATAGGCCGGTAGTCACACCGTGGGCTTGGAGAGACAGATAAATGGATAACAGTCAGGAGAGGGAAGGGCAGGAGTCAGACGCTAGAGATTACCCCTGTGGCTGTACCACTTGACACTAAGTACTCCTGCTTGAGTACTGTTGGGGGGAAAGGGCTTCCTGGGGGAAGCAACAGTGGCCGCACCTCTGGCACAGAGTCTGACCCTGTGGCTCAGAAAGATAGGGAAAGGAAGAGGATGGCAGCAGTGATAGGGGACTCTATAGTTAGGGGGTCAGACAGGCTATTCTGTGGATGCAGGAAAGAAGCACAGATGGTAGTTTGCCTCCCAGGTGCCTGGGTCCGGGATGTTTCTGATCGCATCCACGATATCCTGAAGCGGGAAGGTAAACAGCCAGAGGTCGGGGTTCATATTGGTACCAACGAGATAGGTAGGAAAAGGGAAGAGGTCCTGAAAAGATAGTAATCTCGGGATTACCGCCTGTGCCACGTGACAGTGAGAATAGGAACAAAATGAGGTGGAGGATAAATGCGTGGCTGAGGGATTGGAGCAGGGGGCAGGGATTCAGATTTCTGGATCATTGGGACCTCTTTTGGGGCAGGTATGATCTGTACAAAAAGGACGGGTTGCACTTGAATCCCAGGGGGAACCAATATCCTGGCAGGGAGGTTTGCTAAGGCTATTGGAGAGAGTTTAAACTAGGTTTGCTAGGGGGATGGGAACCGAACTGAAGAGCCAGAGGAAGAGGCGGTTGGCTCACAAATAGAGAAAGCTTGGAGACAGTGTGAGAGGGAGGACAGGCAGCTGATAGAGAAGGGATGCGCTCAGACTGATGGTTTGAGATGTGTCTATTTTAATGCAAGGAGTATTATGAACAAAGTGGATGAGCTTAGAGTGTGGATCAGTACTTGGAGCTATGACGTTGTGGCCATTACAGAGACTTGGATGGCTCAGGGACAGAAATGGTTACTTCGAGTGCTGGGTTTTAGATGTTTCAGAAAGGACAGGGAGGGAGACAAAAGAGGTGGGGGCGTGGCACTGCTGATCAGAGATAGTGTCATGTTTGCAGAAAAGGAGGAAGTCATGTAGGGATTGTCTACGTCGTCTCTGTGGGTAAGCCTACAAGAGGAGAGGCTGTACTAGATCTGGTATTGGGAAATGGTCAGGTGTCAGATCTCTCAGTGGGAGAGCATTTTGGAGATAATTATCACAATTTTATCTCCTTCACCATAGCATTGGAGAGATATAAGAAGAGACAAGTTAGGAAAGCATTTAATTGGAGTAAGGGGAAATATGAGGCTATCAGACAGGAACTTGGAAGCATAAATTGGGAACAGATGTTCTCAGGGAAATGTACGGAAGAAATGTAGCAAATATTCAGGGGATATTTGCGTGAGGTTCTGCATAGGTACGTTCCAATGAGACGGGGAAAGGATGGTAGGGTACAGGAGCCATGGTGTACAAAGGCTGTTGTAAATCTAGTCAAGAAGAAAAGAAGAGCTTACAAAAGGTTCAAAAAACTAGGTAATGATGGAGATCTGGAAGATTATAAGGCTAGCAGGAAGGAGCATAAGAATGAAATTAGGAGAGCCAGAAGTGGCCATGAGAAGGCCTTGGCGAGCAGGATTAAAGAAAACCCCAAGGCATTCTACAAGTATGTGAAGAGCAAGAGGATAAGACGTGAGAGAATAGGACTGATCAAGTGTGACAGTGGAAAAGTGTGTATGGAACCGGAGGAGACAGCAGAGATACTTAATGAATACTTTGCTTCAGTATTCACTACGGAAAAGGATCTTGGCGATTGTAGGGATGACTTGCAGTGGACTGAAAAGCTTGAGCATGTAGATATTAAGGAAGAAGATGAGCTGGAGCTTTTGCAAAGCATCAAGTTAGATAAGTCACCGAGACCAGAGGGGATGTAACCCAGGCTACTGTGGGAAGCGAGGGAGGAGATTGCTGAGCCTCTGACAATTATCTTTGCATCATTAGTGAGGATGGGAGAGGTTCCAGAGGTTTGGAGGGACCCTTATTCAAGAAAAGGAGCAGGGATAGCCCTGGAAATTATAGAACAGTGAGTGTTACTTCAGTGGTTGGTAAGTTGATGCAGAAGGTCCTGAGAGGCAGGATTTATAAATATTTGGAGAGGCATAATATGATTCGGAATAGTCAGCATTGCTTTGTCAAGGGCAGGTCGTCCCTTCTGAGCCTGATCGAATTTTTTGAGAATGTAAATAAACACATTGATGAAGGTAGAGCCGTAGATGTAGTGTGTATCGAATTTAGCAAGTTTTTTGACAAGGTACCCCATGCAAGTCTTATTGAGAAGGTAAGGAGGCATGGGATCCAAGGGGACATTGCTTTGTGGATCCAGAACTGGCTTGCCCACAGAAGGCAAAGAGTGGTTGTAGACAGGTCACATGCTGCATGGAGGTCGGTGACCAGTGGTGTGCCTCGGGGATCTGTTCCGGGACCCCTACTCTTAGTGATTTTTATACATGACCTGGATGAGGAAGTGGAGGGATGGGTTAGTAAATTCGCTGATGACATAGGAGGTGTTGTGGATAGTGTGGAGGGCTGTCAGAGGTTACAGCGGGACAATGACAGGATTAAAAAAAGTGGGCTGAGAGGTGGCAGATGGAGTTCAACCCAGATAAGCGTGAGGTGGTTCATTTTGGTAGGTCGAATATGATGGTAGAATATAGAATTAATGGTAAGACTCTTGGCAGTCTCGAGGATCAGAATGATCTAGGTGTCCGAGTCTATAGGACACTCAAAGCTGCTGCACAGATTGACTCTGTGGTTAAGAAAGCATACGATGCATTGGCCTTCATCGATCGTGGGACTGAGTTTAGGAGCCGAGAGGTAATGTTGCAGGTATATAGGACCCTGGTGAGACCTCACTTGGAGTACTGTGCTCAGTTCTGGTCGCCTCACTACAGGGAGGATGTGAAAACCATAGAAAGGGTGCAGACGAGATTTACAAGGACGTTGCCTGGATTGGGGAGCATGCCTTATGAAAATAGGTTGAGTGAACTCGGCCTTTTCTCCTTGGAGCAACAGAGGATGAGAGGTGACCTAATAGAGGTGTATAAGATGATGAGAGGCATTGATCGTGTGGATAGTCAGATGCTTTTCCCCAGGGCTGAAATGGTTGCCACAAGAGGACACGGGTTTAAGGTGCTGGGGAGTAGGTACAGAGGAGATATCAGAGGTAAGTTTTTTACTCAGAGAGTGGTGAGTGTGTGGAATGGGCTGCCGGCGGCGGAAGAGGAGGTGGATACGATAGGGTCTTTTAAGAGTTTCCTGGACAGATACGTAGAGCTCAGAAAAACAGAGCACTATGGGTAACCCTAGGTAATTTTTAAAGTAAGGACATGTTCGGCATCGCTTTCTGGGCCGAAGGGCCTGTATTTTGCTGTAGGTTTTCTGTTTTCTATGTTTCTATGTTTCAACAACAACCCGAATCCGAATGTGGAGTGTAGACTGAATTTTAAATGCAGCTCTGAACAATAGACTCTCTGGAGCTACAGATTGGGGTTGATTAAAAACCAGGAAACACGCATTCACTTGATGTCTGCTGATGCATGAACCGAGAGAGAGAGAGAGAGAGAGAGAGAGAGAGAGAGAGAGAGAGGAGAGAGCGAGAGAGAGAGAGAGAGAGAGAGAGAGAGAGAGAGAGAGAGAGATAGATAGATAGATATAGAGATAGATAGTGTTATATGTACCGTGGCAGCTCTGGAGGAACGTTGTTTCGTTTGTAGACGTTGAATGACAATGAACTTGAACCAACCAGTTGTATGTGGACGCGCTAATTAATGGAGCAGCAAACAAAAATCAGACTGTTGCAGGAAGTCAGCGGGCCGACCAGCGACGCGGGGGGTGGAGGGGGGAGGCGGGGGAAGAGATGTTGTACTTAAATAAACCGATAATGGATTTGTCCATTAACTAAGGGAAATTAAAGTAATTCGCTCCCCTGTTCCTCTCGGGCTTGAGGTCGGTACACTCAAGTGAGACATCGCCATCACAATGAACAGAAAGCGCTCCGGATTGCAGAAAGGGAAACTGAAGGATTCGGAAACTCCCCAAGGAGCAGTCACAGCGGTAGATGGCGAGAGCTTCTGCATAAAAGGAGCGCCAGCTCATCTTTCATTAGATATCCTTTTGCACTTAAATAAACTGACAAGTGTCTAATCGGAATTTCAGACCGCTGCAGAATAACATAATTGCGCAAGTAAATACGTAGAATATTATTTTCTGCTTCCAATTTTTTTTTTGTATGAAAATAGTGTTCGCTGTCTCTTCTCTTTCTTTCTTTACGCCGATACCGAGTAAGATTTCCTCGGGCTTCATTCAGCTTGCTGGTTCTCTTTTTCCAGGATTTAATTAACTGTAATTTTAGCAACAGTTTCTTCCTGTCCACTATCAGATTTCTGAACGGACCATGAGCCTCTGAACCCTTTCTTACTATGTTTGCACTATTGCTTATATTATATATAAAACAACTAACGTATTCGTTATCAACGAAATACCCGGAACACGCTCACTTCTCCCTGCTGCCATCAGGAAGGAGGTACAGGAGCCTCCAGGATCCACACCACCAGGTTCAGGAACAGTTATTCCCCCCTCAACCATCAGGGAGGAGGTACAGGAGCCTCAGGTCCCACACCACCAGGTTCAGGAACTGTTATTACCCCCTCAACCATCAGGAAGGAGGTACAGGAGCCTCAGGACCTACACCACCAGGTTCAGGAACAGTTATTACCCCTCACCCATCAGGAAGGAGTTACAGGAGCAACAGGACCCACACCACCAGGTTCAGGGACAGTTATTACCCTTCACCCATCAGGGAGGAGGTAGAGGAGCCTCAGGATCTACACCACCAGGTTCAGGGACAGTTATTACTCCTCAATCATCAGGAAGGAGGTACAGGAGCCTCAGGACCCACACCACCAGGTTCTGAAACAGATATTACCCTCAACCATCAGGAAGGAGGTACAGGAGCCTCAGGTCCCACACCACCAGATTCTGAAACAGATATTACCCTCAACCATTAGGAAGGAGGTACAGGAGCCTCAGGTCCCACACCACCAGGTTCAGGAACTGTTATTACCCCCTCAACCATCAGGAAGGAGGTACAGGAGCCTCAGGACCTACACCACCAGGTTCAGGAACAGTTATTACCCCTCACCCATCAGGAAGGAGTTACAGGAGCAACAGGACCCACACCACCAGGTTCAGGGACAGTTATTACCCTTCACCCATCAGGGAGGAGGTAGAGGAGCCTCAGGATCTACACCACCAGGTTCAGGGACAGTTATTACTCCTCAATCATCAGGAAGGAGGTACAGGAGCCTCAGGACCCACACCACCAGGTTCTGAAACAGATATTACCCTCAACCATCAGGAAGGAGGTACAGGAGCCTCAGGTCCCACACCACCAGATTCAAAATCAGTTATTACCCCTCAGCCATCAGGAAAAAGGTACAGGAGCCTCAGGACCCACACCACCAGGTTCTGAAACAGATATTACCCTCAACCATTAGGAAGGAGGTACAGGAGCCTCAGGGCCCACACCACCAGATTCAAAATCAGTTATTACCCCTCAGCCATCAGGAAAAAGGTACAGGAGCCTCAGGACCTACACCACCAGGTTCAGGGACAGTTATTACCCCTCAACCATCAGGAAGGAGTTACAGGAGCAACAGGACCCACACCACCAGGTTCAGGAACAGTTATTCCCCCTCAACCATCAGGGAGGAGGTAGAGGAGCCTCAGGATCTACACCACCAGGTTCAGGGACAGTTATTACTCCACAATCATCAGGAAGGAGGTACAGGAGCCTCAGGTCCCACACCACCAGATTCAAAATCAGTTATTACCCCTCAGCCATCAGGAAGAAGGTACAGGAGCCTCAGGACCTACACCACCAGGTTCAGGGACAGTTATTACCCCTCAACCATCAGGAAGGAGTTACAGGAGCAACAGGACCCACACCACCAGGTTCAGGAACAGTTATTCCCCCTCAACCATCAGGGAGGAGGTAGAGGAGCCTCAGGATCTACACCACCAGGTTCAGGGACAGTTATTACTCCTCAATCATCAGGAAGGAGGTACAGGAGCCTCAGGACCCACACCACCAGGTTCAGGGACAGTTATTCCCCCTCAACCATCAGGAAAGAGCTACAGGAGCCTCAGGACCTACACCACCAGGTTCAGGGACAGTTATTACCCCTCAACCATCAGGAAGGAGATACAGGAGCCTCAGGACCCACACCACCAGGTTCAGGGACAGTTATTACCCCTCAACCATCAGGAAAGAGCTACAGGAGCCTCAGGACGCACACCACCAGATTCAAGATCAGTTATTACCCCTCAGCCATCAGGAAGAAGGTACAGGAGTCTCAGGACTCACACCACCAGGTTCAGGAACAGTTATTACCCCTCTACCACCAGGATCTTGACCCAGACTGTATAACCTGACTCAACTTTACTTGCCCATCACTGAAATGTTCCCACAATCAATGGACTCACTTTCAATGACTTTTCACCTCATGTTCTTGATATTTTATTATTATTGTATTAACAATTTATTTATTTATGGCATTGCGTCGATCAATGTTTCTACCCCCTGGGAAATATTTCAAGCGAATCATCAGGCTGCCGAACTTCGCAGCGTGGATAAATTCACTCACCTCAATTCTGAAATGATTCCTCCAGCTGCCGAATCGCTTTCCAGGACTCTACAACCCATATTCTCAATACTATTTATTGCTTATGTATGATCATTATTATTCTACCTTTTGTATTTGCACAGTTTTTCGCCTTTCGTACATTGCTGGTTTGCCCGTCTTTGTTTGTGCGTAGTTTTTCATTGTGGTTCTTTGTATCTACTTTGAATACCCTCAAGAAAAATGAATCCCATGTGTCTACAATATGTGTTTCTATAATAAACTTACTTTGAGCGTTGAAAGAAACGTCCTCTCTAGGTAGGGATCGCTAGCAGGGCTCTGAAAGATTGGGTGATGGGGCGGAGGTACAACATTTGCGTAAATTACAACGCTATCCAGCCGTCGCATGCGTGCAACCTTCCGAGTGCTTCCTGGCGATGTCTGCGATCCAAACGGCGTCTTTGAGGGAATGCACTATTTCAGCCTTTAAAGGAATCAGAATTAGGTTTATAGGCAGCGTCCATTATTAAAGACCTCCACGACCCAGAGCATGCACTTTTCTCACTGTTAGCATCAGCGAGGAGGTACAGGAGTCTGAAGACACACACTCAACGATTCAGGAACAGCTTCTTCCCCTCTGCCATCAGGGAGGAGGTACAGGAGCCTGAAGACACACACTCAACGATTCAGGAACAGCTTCTTCCCCTCTGCCATCAGGGAGGAGGTACAGGAGTCTGAAGACACACACTCAACGATTCAGGAACAGCTTCTTCCCCTCTGCCATCAGGGAGGAGGTACAGGAGTCTGAAGACACACACTCAACGATTCAGGAACAGCTTCTTCCCCTCTGCCATCAGGGAGGAGGTACAGGAGCCTGAAGACACACACTCAACGATTCAGGAACAGCTTCTTCCCCTCTGCCATCAGGGAGGAGGTACAGGAGCCTGAAGACACACACTCAGCGATTCAGGAACAGCTTCTTCCCCTCTGCCGTCAGATTTCTGAATGGACTTTGAAGCTTTGGACACTATTTCATTTTTTTAATATACAGTATTTCTGTTTTGCACTTTTTAAAATATTCTATTCAATATACTTAATTGATTTATTTGTTTATTTATTATTGTTTTATTTTATTTATTATTCTCTCTCTCTCTCTCTCTCTCTCTCTCTCTGCTAGATTATGTATTGCATTGAACTGCTGCTGCTAAGGTAACAAATTTCATGACACATTTCCTCAACTCTGTTCTAAATGGCCTACCCCTTATTCTTAAACTGTGGCCTTTGGTTCTGGACTCCCCCAACATCGGGAACATGTTTCCTGCCTCTAGCGTGTCCAATCCCTTAATAATCTTATATGTTTCAATCACATCCCCCCTCATCCTTCTAAATTCCAGAGTATACAACCTCAGTCGCTCCAATCTTTCAACATATGACAGTCCCGCCATCCCGGGAATTAACCTCGTGAAGCTACGCTGCACTCCCTCAACAGGGCGTGGGGTTCCCGAATAGTACACGGGATATCCATGAAACATTCCATTTAAAAGGCAATGTAATAAGGGTCTCGGCCCGAAACGTCGACTGTACCTCTTCCTACAGATGTTGCCTGGCCTGCTGCGTTCACCAGCAACTTTGATGTGTGTTGCTTGAATTTCCAGCATCTGCAGATTTCCTCGTGTTTACGTAATAAGATCTAGTCAGCGCGAGGAATGCCCGATGCTCACAATTCAACTTTGAGTCTAATACACACGTGATTATTTTAGGACTTAAATTAAGCCCGGTTGGCAATAGGCCGCAGAGCTTTGGAAAATGGCGTGCTTAATATATTCTCTTGTCGTGGTCTAGGCAAGGAACGATGCTCTGTTGGGATGTATTAGTAACGACCGGGTCCGTGTGCCCTGGTTTAGAGCTGACCGGCAAGTGTCCCTTGTGTTTTCACAACATAGGTAGGGCCATTTATTTTATCCCCGTCAGTTCTCACTCAAGAACCCCGGGGTTTTTTTCCGGCCTTCACATTCTAAATGTGGTCGACCCCCCTCCCCTCCTGTGGTCTGAACGCAGTCTAGAAGTGCCGAGATAATTGGGAAGGTTTGCTAAGCTGAATGGGGAAGCTCGAATCTCCAAACGACCCCCTACTGCACGCCATCCTGGTCTGAAAATACCGTACGCTACCGGCCCCTTGCTGTCGTTCGCCCTCACGGGTTGGAACTGCTGCCCAGTGACGCCGTGGATGCGAGCAGAGGGGCCGCCGTGGTTCAAGAAGGCAGCTCGCCAGCACCTTCTCAAGGGCAGTTAGAGATGAGCAGGCAATACGGGATCTGCTCGGATCCCGAAAACTACGTGAACAAACAAACAAACATGCAGACGCATAAATAGACGGAGGAGTGCAGACGTGGGTGACGTAATCAAGCCCTCCGAGAACAACCCTGCTCGAGTTCCCAGGTCTTCTGCCGCCGGTCTCTTAAATTTAAACAATCTCCCTCAAAAAAATCCTTGGCAGGTCAGCTCTCTTTCAACTCTGCTGCTGGAATGTGGAATCCAATATCTAATATAAAAGGGGTGCGGACTCAGTTGACAGTCTTAAACGCCAGATCAAACCCCATTTACTTAATCTTGCTTTTAACTGACATCTTTTTTTTGGTCTTTTATTTTCATGTTTATTTTTTTCAATTATATTTTCACGTTTGAACGCTATCCCCCTGTAAAGCACATTGCAGTACACCGCCTGTAAGAAAGGCGTTCGATAATTAAATTATTATTGTCGTTTACCATTTTTTAAATTCAGTTCAAGATGGTAAAGCCTGTGGTACCGGGCACAGCCAAACAAGAAACTTCTCAAACAACAGGAATTCTGCAGATGCTGGAAATTTAAGCAACACACATCAAAGTTGCTGGTGAACGCAGCAGGCCAGGCAGCATCTCTAGGAAGAGGTACAGTCGACGTTTCAGGCCGAGACCCTTCGTCAGGACTAACTGAA
>NC_086128.1:62016312-62096312 GCF_963921235.1 Mobula hypostoma | reverse complement strand
GAAGACACACACTCAGCGATTCAGGAACAGCTCCTTCCCCTCTGCCATCAGGGAGGAGGTACAGGAGCCTGAAGACACACACTCAGCGATTCAGGAACAGCTTCTTCCCCTCTGCCATCAGGGAGGAGGTACAGGAGCCTGAAGACACACACTCAGCGATTCAGGAACAGCT
Source organism: Mobula hypostoma (assembly GCF_963921235.1). Taxonomy (NCBI): domain Eukaryota; kingdom Metazoa; phylum Chordata; class Chondrichthyes; order Myliobatiformes; family Myliobatidae; genus Mobula; species Mobula hypostoma. Next base: position 62,096,140 of record NC_086128.1, on the reverse strand, counting down.
CCTTCCCCTCTGCCATCAGGGAGGAGGTACAGGAGCCTGAAGACACACACTCAGCGATTCAGGAACAGCTTCTTCCCCTCTGCCATCAGGGAGGAGGTACAGGAGCCTGAAGACACACACTCAGTGATTCAGGAACAGCTTCTTCCCCTCTGCCATCAGGGAGGAGGTACAGGAGCCTGAAGACACACACTCAGCGATTCAGGAACAGCTCCTTCCCCTCTGCCATCAGGGAGGAGGTACAGGAGCCTGAAGACACACACTCAGCGATTCAGGAACAGCTTCTTCCCCTCTGCCATCAGGGAGGAGGTACAGGAGCCTGAAGACACACACTCAGCGATTCAGGAACAGCTCCTTCCCCTCTGCCATCAGGGAGGAGGTACAGGAGCCTGAAGACACACACACAATGATTCAGGAACAGCTTCTTCCCCTCTGCCATCAGGGAGGAGGTACAGGAGCCTGAAGACACACACTCAACGATTCAGGAACAGCTTCTTCCCCTCTGCCATCAGGGAGGAGGTACAGGAGCCTGAAGACACACACTCAGCGATTCAGGAACAGCTCCTTCCCCTCTGCCATCAGGGAGGAGGTACAGGAGCCTGAAGACACACACACAATGATTCAGGAACAGCTTCTTCCCCTCTGCCATCAGGGAGGAGGTACAGGAGCCTGAAGACACACACTCAACGATTCAGGAACAGCTTCTTCCCCTCTGCCATCAGGGAGGAGGTACAGGAGCCTGAAGACACACACTCAGCGATTCAGGAACAGCTTCTTCCCCTCTGCCATCAGGGAGGAGGTACAGGAGCCTGAAGACACACACTCAGCGATTCAGGAACAGCTCCTTCCCCTCTGCCATCAGGGAGGAGGTACAGGAGCCTGAAGACACACACTCAGCGATTCAGGAACAGCTTCTTCCCCTCTGCCATCAGGGAGAAGGTACAGGAGCCTGAAGACACACACTCAGTGATTCATGAACAGCTCCTTCCCCTCTGCCATCAGGGAGGAGGTACAGGAGCCTGAAGACACACACTCAGTGATTCAGGAACAGCTCCTTCCCCTCTGCCATCAGGGAGGAGGTACAGGAGCCTGAAGACACACACTCAGCGATTCAGGAACAGCTTCTTCCCCTCTGCCATCAGGGAGGAGGTACAGGAGCCTGAAGACACACACTCAGTGATTCAGGAACAGCTCCTTCCCCTCTGCCATCAGGGAGGAGATACAGGAGCCTGAAGACACACACTCAACGATTCAGGAACAGCTTCTTCCCCTCTGCCATCAGGGAGGAGATACAGGAGCCTGAAGACACACACTCAGCGATTCAGGAACAGCTTCTTCCCCTCTGCCATCGGACTTCTGAATGGGCCATGAACTCGTGTACACTACCTCACTAGATTTTTCTTTTCTTTTGTTATCTTTTTGACCGACTTATTTTATTTGTTTGCATATACTTTTATGTATTTATGAATTTGCATAAATTTGTGTGGCGGGGTGGAGATCGGTCTCTATCAAAGGAGGGTGTAAGGCGCTCTTTCCCTCCGCTAACCTGCAGGTCACCCTCGGGCAAGGTGTAGCACCTGTTTAGCCCCTCGATCGGGGTCACGGGAAGCCATGGGGGTCAGGTTGTGTGAGCAGCCGGTGCGGATCACAAGTCCTGGTTACGCCAGGCAGACAGTCTCTGAAGAGTATTGATAATGGCTGGGGAGTGACCCGTCTCATAAAGACATTGCCCCAGAAGGCGGCGATGGCAAACCACTTCTGTGGAAAAATTTGCCAAGAACAATCATGGTCACGGAATCAATCATGATCCCTTACGTCATAAGACACAGCACATATTGATGATGTCATACGACACACAATGATGATGATTATGATACATGTATTTCTTATTATAATTTATAGTTTTTTTAAAAAAATAAAGTATGGCGAAACAACAAATTTCACGACACGCCTGCGATAATAAACCTGATTCTAAGTAATGATGAGATTTGTTTTCATATCGTTGCCATTCAAATGCTGTCGACCAAAAGTCTTTCCTTTCGATCACCAAAATCTATCTCTCAGTGCTTTTACGTTCCCAGCTCAAGAACTGACGGCCGGAGAGGCTGCAATCCCAATTGTCTGACGATATGGAAAACAGTAATTCCGCTATTCAAAGAACCGTCAGTTATGGCACACCGTCTGCCGCCTTTACCGCATGAAAAACCTCGTTGGTACAGTGGCGAGATTTTTATCAGTTCCGTCCACTTGGGAGTCGTCGGGCAGGATTCCCGACCTCCCTTGTGCCGTGCACCCCGTACTAATAACCGAGGGGTCGGTGGACCCCGGGTTGGGAACCCCTGCAAGGTCAGCTTGCAGGTTGAGCCGGAGGTAAGGAAGGCAAATGTAATGGTAGCGTTCATTCCGGCCGGGCTAGGATACAGAAGCAAGGATGTAATGCTGAGGTTCTATAAAGCATTGGTCAGACCGCATTGTGAGCCTTTTTTTGGTGGGAGGGGGCTTATCTAAGAAAAGATGTGCTGGCAACGGAGAGGGTCCAGAGCAGGTTCACCAGAATGACTCCCCTGAACGGAAGAGTCAAAGTATGGGGAGAGTTTGATGGCCCAGGGCCTGTACTGGCTGGAATTTTGAAGACTGAAGGGGTTGGGGATCTCATTGAAGCCTATCAAATATTGAAAGACCCGGGTAGAGTGGACGAGGCGAGGATGTTTCCAATTGCGAGGGAGTCGAGGACCGGAGGGCACAGCCTCAGAATGCAACAGAGATGAAGAGGAATCTCTTTAGCCAGTGGGTAGCGAAACTACGGAATTCATTGCCTCAGGCGGCTGTGGAGATCTAGTCATAATTAAATCAGAGGTTGAGAAGGTTCTTGATTAGTCAGGGCGTCCAAAGTCACGAGGGGAATGGAGTTGAGAGGGATAATAAGTCAGCCGTGTTCAAACGGCGGAGCGCGACCGATCGGCCGAGCGGCCCAAGCCGGCTCTCACGTTTTCTGGTCTAATTACTCTCTAGTGGATCGGCACGGCGTTCCCGCTTCGATTCCGGTGCGACGCTCATCTGCTCGTTTTGCTCGCCAGCACCAGGCGAGAAGGCACTGGCGAGACGAGCGATGGAGGTCAGTGGCCTCGCTATTCCTGCCCGGCCGGAGAGAGAGCGGAGGCTCGTCCTTGGAAACGGCCACGTTGTGGTAAGTGCGTTAAAGTGATCGAGCTGGTTTCAAACAACACTCCTAGTGCAGTCTGACTAACGCCTTATAAAACCTCAGTATCACATCCTAGCTTTCGCATTCCAATCCTAATGCTAACATTGCATTTGCCTTCTTCACCACCGACTCAGCCTGCAATTTAACCTTGCGGGAGTTCCCGCCAACGATTTCTCGCTCGGGGGGGGGGGGGGGAGCAAGATGAATGAATCCTGAGGGGAGAAAGTAAATAAAGTGGGCGGGGGTGGTCCAGGAATTTTGAGAGCACGGATGGTAGCTATATCCCCCCCCCCCACCCCCCGCAGTACAATCGTGATATAAAAACTCTGCACGGGAGCAAGTGGCTTCTGTGGCAGTGGCCAGGAATTCATTAGCGATGACTAAATGCCTTACAAATTCCCCAAACCCGGGGCCAATTTCTTCCCTGCAGCCGAATAACACAATTGTAGTCGGATATGATGCCCAAACATTGTATCATTTCTTAATGCACGCACTACTAAATGACAATAAAAGGGGACTGCGTGTCCTCATAATCATAAATGATATCGTCAGCAGTGTCCTGCCAAATCAGGGCAGAGATAAACTATTCCGGAACTTAACTCTAAGCGAAATGTCGCTGCATTCTATCCAGACCGATTGATTTTTATGGGATCTGAACGGTTCTAATGTAATGAATTATACAAAGAAAGGGGCAAGTTCGATACTACGCTGCAAGTGCTTCTAAAAGCACCTGAAACATTTGAAAAATATACATTGGAAAGCTACTTAAAGCCTTGGGAAGCAGAACGAGTTTCTGCTCCGCGTCCTTGGGGATTTCAGAATCAGAATCAGGTTTAATATCGCCGACATAAGTCGTCAATTTTTTAAACTTTTCGGCAGCAGTACAATGCAATACATAATAATAGGAAAAACGTGAATTACAGTAAATATTATATAGTTAAATTAAGTAGTGCAAAATAGAAATAAAAAAAAGAATTGCGGCAGCGCTCCTGGGTTCAATGACCATTCGGAAACCGGATAGCAGAGAGGACGAAGCTGTTCCTGAACAGCGGAGATTTGCGATCATTCAGCGTTCGGGATACAAGCTTGTTTGATGCTACTTCGAGCTCGCGAGTGTAAAGGAGAGCGAGATAATTGTTACTCCGGATCAATGCAGCTCACACACGCAATAGTAAAGGCATCCGTTAGTCTTGCGAGAGCGTGGATCTGCGCCTGGAAAGTCTTCACTCTGGGCCTGGGCAAGGTTGCGTGGAAGACCGGCAGTTGCCCATGCTGCAAGTCTCCCCTCTCCACGACACTGATGTTGTCCAAGGGAAGGGAATTCGGACCCATACAGCTTGGCACCGGTGTCGTCGCAGAGCAATGTGTGGTTAAGTGCCTTGCTCAAGGACACAACACGCTGCCTCGGCTGAGGCTCGAACTCACGACCTTCAGATCACTAGACCGACACCTTAACCACTTGGCCGCGCGCACGGACGCACACACACACGCACACAAAATAAGGACCACGATAATAATTAAAATAAAGAACACGGAAATAATAAAACACACGATAAATATAACTACGCGAGATAGCTCAGCTATCTGCAGAACATCAAACTGCAGAATCCCAACGGCATCAAAACCCAGTCTTTGAGGAATAATAAATTTATACAATGCAATTGCAAAATGTATGTTCTTTTAAATTATAGTTTTATTTATTCGTATTATTTTATTATTTTTTATTATAGGAGCATGCCTCATGAGAATGGGTTAGGTGAACTCGGCCTTTTCTCCTTGGAGCGACGGAGGATGAGAGGTGACCTGATAGAGATGTACAAGATGATGAGAGGCATTGATGGTGTGGATAGTCAGAAGCTATTTTCCAGGGCTGAAATGGCTAACACGAGGGGATACAGTTTTAAGGTGCTTGGAAGTAAGTACAAGGGGGATGTCAGGGGTAAGTTTTTCCACACAGAGAGTGGTGGGTGTGCGGAATGCACTGCCGGTAATTGGTAGAGGCGGATACAATAGGATCTTTTAAGACCCTCTCAGATAGGTACATGGAGCTTAGAAAAATAGAGGGCTATGCGCTAGGGAAATTCTAGGCCGTTTCTAGAATAGCTTACAGGGTCGGCACGACCCTGTGGGCCGAAGGGCCTGTAATGTGCTGTGGATTTCTACGTTCTATAAGTACTGTCGGATTCGCTCTCTTGCGGCGTTCGCGGATTGACCCGCACCAGATAACGTGTTGTGTGACTGATCAGCGACGGGGAGGGGAATCTCTGATCTCAAGCCTCCGCTGCCTCGCGGCCATATCCACTCACGGGGAGGGCTTCGGGAGTAAACCCGGGGTGGGGGGGAGGAATATCCGGAGCTGGGGTCCCTGAGGCAGTCCCTACGTCGAGTTCAACGCTGACAGGCAACTCCCGCGGCGCTGCTGGTGCCGAACTGAATCGGTCTCTGCCGGTTCCTTTGGGTTCATCAGCTGCGTGGAGAGAGGGGGAAGCTTGCTACACGGGGCAACAGCTTTGCTCTCCGTATCGTAGGGCCCAGGCTGGGGTATCACGTCGACAGCGAGGAGGCAACGTCCTTGGTCGACCCCGACCAGACGCAGCTTAGATCAGCTATGAATACGAGTTTACCGGCGCCGTTGGGACTTTGAGCACCGCTCCGAAGTATATCTTTGGCTGGAAGTTCCGAAGGTTAGTTGGTCACGCGGGTGTAACTGGGCGGCCCGGACCTGTAACAGTGCAGTCACTGTTCATAGAAAAGTACAACGCAGGAACAAGCCCTTCGGCCCACTGTTTCAAGTGCCTCGTCCTATCGACCTGCACCCTGACAAAAGCCCTCAATTAATCATTTATCACTAAATAATGTGTGGGCACTTAACCAAATGGTTAAGGCATTGGACTGGCGACCTGAAGGTCGTGAGTTCGAGCCTCGGCTGAGGCAGCGTGTTGTGTCCTTGAGCAAGGCACTTAATCACACATTGCTCTGCGATGACACCGGTGCCAAGCTGTACGGGTCCTAATGCCCTTCCCTTGGACAACATCGGTGGCGTGGAGAGGGGAGACTTGCAGCATGGGCAACTGCCGGTCTTCCATACAACCTTGCCCAGGCCTGCGCCCTGGAGAGTGAAGGCTTTCCAGGCGCAGATCCATGGTCTCGCAAGACTAACGGATGCCTTAATAATAATAAATAAATAGTTATGGTCGGTTACCAACACAAGAGAATCTGCAGATGCTGGAAATCCGGAGCAACACGTATACATTGCTGGAGGCGCTCGGCAGTGCAATCCTTTAGTCTGAAGTACAATGGCAGCTTCTCATTTCTTCCTTCGGGGAAGAGACACCGGAGCTTGGAGACACGTGGCCAATGTTTCAGGCATAGCTTCTTCCCATCCGCTACTACTTCAATACCTCCAATACCTCATTACATTTTCGCTCTCTTTTTGCATTACTTATTAAATAAATTATACAGTACCGTGCGAAAGGAGAGAGAATATGAGAGAGAGAATGAGAGAGAGAGAGAATATGAGACAGAGAGACAGATATTACCCCCCCCCCCACCCCCCGATCGTAGTCACATTAAGCCACGGGAGCAGGAGGTGGATGGTCGTACGAGCAGCCGGTGCAGATCACAAGGTCTGGTTATGCAACCACTGATGCCAGGCAGACAATCTCTGAAGAGTATTGATAATGGCTGGTGGGGGCAGGGGGGTCACCCATCTTGTAAAGTCACTGCCCAGAAGAAGACGATGGCAAACCACTTATGTAGAAATATTTGCCAAGAACAATCATGGTCATGGAAAGACCATGATCACCCATGATATACGGCGCAGTGCACTAAACATCAGATCACAGAAACGAAGCTTCGGATCGTGAAGAGTTACCTATACGTTCTTCTGATCTCTTTTTATTTAATAAATTAATCTGTCAATATCGGTTATTTCATAAACAGGCTTACGGAATAATTCAATTCCTCTCTTTGTCGGTCACCTGATTGCGTTTTCAATTTTAATACCGTGGTGGTCTACTGCACCACAGGAATACATATAGTGCCTTAGAGTAAGACAGTACAGAAGCAGGCCATTCGGCCCAACTCCTCCATGCTGACCAAGATGCTGATCTAAGCTATTCCTATTCACCCACTTTTGTCTCCTATCCTATCCCTAAGGAAAAAAATAAACACACACACACACACACACACACAGTAGTCACTTTATTAGGTACACCCATACACCTGCTCGTTAACGCAAATATCTAATCAGCCAATCACGTGACAGCAACTCAATGCATGAAAGCATGCAGACATGGTTAAGAGGGTCAGTTGTTGTTCACAACCCAAACATCAGAATGAGGAAGGAATGTGATCCAAGTGACTTTGACCGTGCAATGACTGCTGGTGCCAGATGGGGTGGTCTGAGTATCTCAGAAACGGCTGATCTCCTGGGATTTTCACCAATACTTTGAACAGTTAATTGTTACAAGCATAACTATCTAATATCCGATGCAGTGCTACTTACCTGTCAGTGAAACCACACTTCCTCGCCATCAGCTGGATTGCTCGCTGCGCCTGTTGTATCGAGGCATGGCACTTGCTGATAGACAGGGAGCATTCCTCAATGCCCTTCTCAATCAGACTCTTCTCTTCGGCCAATCCCAGTTTCTGCTCCTAGACAGCAAGTAGACAATTGGGCTCTCGACACACACTCAGTGTCCACTTCATTCAGTACACCCGTACAACTGCTCGTTAATGCAGATTTATAATCAAACAATCACGTGGAAGCAACTCAATGCATGAAAGCATGCAGACACGGTCAAGAGGTTGATTTGTTGTTCAGACGAGACATCAGAATGGGGGAAGAAATGTGATCCAAGTGCAAGTACAATTGCAGATTCCTTTTGGAAACTTTAATTCAGATTCAAATTTATTCATCACATGTGCGTCGGAATGTACAGCGAGATGCATCACCTGCACTAACAGCCAACACACCCGAGGATGTGCCAGGGGCAGCCCACAAGTGGCAGCATAGCATAGCATGCCCCCACGCCTCCCCCGATGTTCAACACAACAAAAACAACATCAACAACAGAACGGAAGAAGAGAACAAGCGCAAAACAGAACCACAAGGGATCCTGCAGATGCTGGGAAGCCTCAGGGTGATGGAGGAATTCTGTGACATCAGGCAGCATCCGTCGAGTTGGTGCTTTGGGCTGAGACCCTTCAGCAGGATGGCAGACAAAGCCCCTTCCTTTCCTTCCTTCCTTCTCTCTCTCTCTCACACATACACGCATGCACACACACAGACACACTTCCGACCCCAGGACCTGCTGCCTCCGGGCCTCCAGTCCATGGCCCCAGAATCTCAGACTCGTAGACATCAGGCCTTCAGCCTCCCGTCTCCTGCCTGCACTCGTGGACTCGAACATCCCTGGACTCACTGAGTTTGCTGTTCAACTTTTCAGGCTTTCTAACTCTGGATTTAGAGATTAAAATTTGATTCATGTGTGTTGAGAATAGAATTAGGGACTGCCCCCCCCCCACCCCATCATCCGGGTCATGCCCTCTTCTCATTGCTACCATCAGGGAGGAGGTACAGGAGCCTGAAGACACACACTCAACGATTCAGGAACAGCTTCTTCCCCTCTGCCATCAGGGAGGAGGTACAGGAGCCTGAAGACACACACTCAGTGATTCAGGAACAGCTTCTTCCCCTCTGCCATCAGGGAGGAGGTACAGGAGCCTGAAGACACACACTCAACGATTCAGGAACAGCTTCTTCCCCTCTGCCATCAGGGAGGAGGTACAGGAGCCTGAAGACACACACTCAACGACTCAGGAACAGCTTCCTCCCCTCCGCCATCAGGGAGGAGGTACAGGAGCCTGAAGACACACACTCAACGATTCAGGAACAGCTTCTTCCCCTCTGCCATCAGGGAGGGGGTACAGGAGCCTGAAGACACACACTCAACGATTCAGGAACAGCTTCTTCCCCTCTGCCATCAGGGAGGAGGTACAGGAGCCTGAAGACACACACTCAATGATTCAGGAACAGCTTCTTCCCCTCTACCATCAGGGAGGAGGTACAGGAGCCTGAAGACACACACTCAACGATTCAGGAACAGCTTCTTCCCCTCTGCCATCAGGGAGGAGGTACAGGAGCCTGAAGACACACACTCAATGATTCAGGAACAGCTTCTTCCCCTCTACCATCAGGGAGGAGGTACAGGAGCCTGAAGACACACACTCAACGACTCAGGAACAGCTTCCTCCCCTCCGCCATCAGGGAGGAGGTACAGGAGCCTGAAGACACACACTCAACGATTCAGGAACAGCTTCTTCCCCTCTGCCATCAGGGAGGGGGTACAGGAGCCTGAAGACACACACTCAACGATTCAGGAACAGCTTCTTCCCCTCTGCCATCAGGGAGGAGGTACAGGAGCCTGAAGACACACACTCAATGATTCAGGAACAGCTTCTTCCCCTCTACCATCAGGGAGGAGGTACAGGAGCCTGAAGACACACACTCAACGATTCAGGAACAGCTTCTTCCCCTCTGCCATCAGGGAGGAGGTACAGGAGCCTGAAGACACACACTCAATGATTCAGGAACAGCTTCTTCCCCTCTACCATCAGGGAGGAGGTACAGGAGCCTGAAGACACACACTCAACGATTCAGGAACAGCTTCTTCCCCTCTGCCATCAGATTTCTGAAAGGACAATGAACCTATGAACACTACATCACCATTTCTTTGCACTGCTTATCCGATTTTCCATTTTAAATCACGCAGGGTTCAACCGAATTTAGAAACCTGCCATTAAAATTGAGTCCTGAAAAAGGGTCTCGGCCCAAAATGTTGACTGTTTACTCTTTTCTTCTCCGTAGATGCTGCCTAAGCTGCTGAGTTCCTACGGGGGGGGGGGTGTGCGCGCACGCGTGACCAAGTGATTAGGGCATTAAGGTCACTAGTACGAACCTTGGCCAAGGCAGCGGGTTGTGTCCTTGAGCAAGGCACCTAACCACACATTGCTCTGCGACGACACTGGTGCCAAGCTGTATCGGCCTTAGTGCCCTTCCCTTGGACAACATCAGTGGCGTGGAGAGGGGAGACTTGCAGGATGCTGGTCTTCCATACAATCTTGCTCAGGCCTGCGCCCTGGGGAGCGAATACTTTCCAGGCACAGATCCATGGTCTCGCAAGACTAACAGATGCCTTAAAAAAAAATGTGAGTGTGTGAGAGAGACAGAGACAGAGACACACACACACTCTGGATTTCCAGCATCTGAAGACTTTCTCGTGTTTGTCACTAATATTGTGAAGACCTCTCCACAACCTTCAAATGAAAATCTTTTCTCTGACACTTCAAAAAATCATTAAGAGAACATCATTAATTTCAACCCCCCCCCCCCCGCCACCAAATCACAGGGAAGTACATTGATATAAACATTAAGCTGACTGCAATAAAAACTATTTATCTTTTACAGACTGAGATACAGCGTGGAATAGGCCCTTCCGAGCCACCCAGCAATCCCCCAATCTAACCCCAGTCTAATTTGCAATGACCTATTAACCTACTCAACCGATCGGTCTTGCGACTGTGGGAGGAGGCAGAGGCACCTGGAGGAAACCCGTGCAGTCACGGGGAAGAGCGTGCAAACTCCACACAGGCAGTGGGTGGGAAGGGAACCCGGGTCTCCTCTCAAGCTAACCGCTATGCCGCCATGCCTCCCGGTGGCCATGATGGCGCAGGGACGCAGCAGGGAGAACAAGCTTGAAGTGAGCTTTTATCGAGCCTGGGAAAATGCTGACGGACTGCTTTTTGCTTCTTGAAGAAGGGTCAGGGAAGTTTAGTCAGCCGCTGCACGTCTTAGCAGTAAACTGGAAGGATGGGTTCAGGAAGGAGAAATAGTAAAGATCTTTATAGTTTAACCACCAGCATTGCTGTAAAATTTAATGACGGACATGTGACTTTTTAAAACCGTATGACTAGTGCCAAAACTGTATCAATGCATATTTTGTCCTTTCAGATGCACCCTAGGGGAACATTTAGAGTTTTATAGTATTTGGGCAACATAGCGTGGAAGTGTTCGGAGGCGTTGTGTCCAATGCTGGGGTACATGATGTTGGATCTATTTGCAGCATCTTTCAGTTACTCCTTGACAGCGTCTTAACGCTGCAGAAGGTGACAGTTAAATTTATTTAACTTACTCAAAGAAAGTACATTTATCGTCAAAGTATGTCTGTGGTGTGCAGCCCCGAGATCCGCCTCCCCCACAGGTGGCCACGAAACAAAGGAACACTGTGAGACACACATCAAAGTTGCTGGTGAACGCAGCCGACCAGGCTGCATCTCTAGGAAAAGGTACAGTCAACGTTTCAGGCCGAGGCCCTTCGCCAGGACGAACTGTGAAACTCGGCTCAAAGAACAATACCAACCCCCAACAGCACGCGCAAAAAAAATCACGCAAATGACAAGAGAGAAAAGGAGCTGGAAGCACAGGATGGAAGGAGTCAGTTCAGTTCAACCTATAGTGCTGCCCCATTCATTATCTGCAGGCCACCCGGTCAAGAGTCCCCCGGGGAAAAAAAGGAACAGCCACAAACTAGAAACACATCGTAACGTGAATCCACAAACCATGTCAATGGAACCCTGCCCGAGTCCCGGGACTCTAGTACTGTCCTCAGGCAGCTTTGAGCAAGGGGGGAGAGAGAGGGGGGGAGAGGGAGAGGGGGGGGAGGGAGAGGAGGGGGGAGAGAGAGGGGGGGGGAGAGGGGGGGGGAGAGAGAGGGGGGGAGAGAGGGGGGGGGAGAGAGAGGGGGGAGAGAGGGGGAGAGAGAGGGGGGGGAGAGGAGGGGGGAGGAGAGGGGGGAGAGGGAGGGGGGAGAGAGAGGGAGAGGGGGGAGGAGGGGGGGGGAGAGAGGGGGGAGAGAGGGGGAGAGAGAGGGGGGGAGAGAGGGGAGAGGGGGGGAGAGAGGGGGGGAGAGAGGGGGGGAGAGGGGGAGGAGGGGGGGAGAGAGAGAGGGGGGGAGAGAGAGAGGGGGGGAGAGAGAGAGGGAGGGAGAGAGAGGGGGGGGAGAGAGAGAGGGGGGAGAGAGGGAGGGGGAGAGAGAGAGGGGGAGGAGAGAGGGGGAGAGAGAGAGGGGGAGAGAGAGGGGGGAGAGAGAGAGGGGGAGAGAGAGAGAGGGGGGGAGAGAGGGGGGGGGAGAGAGAGGGGGGGAGAGAGAGGGGGGGGGAGAGAGAGGGGGAGAGAGAGAGGGGGGGAGAGAGAGAGGGGGGGAGAGAGGGGGGAGGGGGGGGAGGAGGGGGGGGGGGGGGGAGAGGGGGGGGGGGGGGGGGGGGAGAGGGGGGGAGGGGGGGGAGGGGAGAGGGGGGGAGGGGGGGAGGGGGGGGGGGGGGGGGGGGGGGGGAGGGGGGAGGGGGGGGGAGAGGGGGGAGGAGGGGGGAGAGGGGGAGGGGGGGGGAGGGAGAGGGAGGAGGGGGGGGAGAGGGGGAGGAGGGAGGGAGGAGGGGAGAGAGAGGGGGGGAGAGGGGGGAGAGAGAGAGGGGAGGGAGAGAGAGGGGAGGGGAGAGAGGGAGGAGAGAGAGGGGAGAGAGAGAGGGGGAGAGAGAGGAGGGGGAGAGAGAGAGGGGGGGGAGGAGAGGAGGGGGAGAGAGAGAGGGGGGAGAGAGGGGGGGAGAGAGAGAGGGGAGAGAGAGAGAGAGGGGGAGAGGAGGGAGAGAGGGGGGAGAGAGGAGAGAGAGAGGGGAGAGAGAGAGGAGGGGGGAGAGAGAGAGGGGGGGAGGGAGAGGGGGGAGAGAGAGAGAGGGGGGAGGGAGAGGGGGAGAGAGAGAGGGGGGGGAGAGAGAGAGGGGGGAGAGGGGGGAGAGAGAGAGGGGAGAGAGAGAGAGGAGGGAGAGAGGAGAGAGAGGGGGGAGAGAGGAGGGGGGGGGAGAGAGGGGGGAGAGGGGAGGGGGGGGAGGGGGAGGGAGGGGGGGAGGGGGGGGGGGAGAGAGGGGGGGGGGGAGGGGGGAGGGGGGAGGGGAGGGGGAGGGAGGGGAGAGGGAGAGGGGGAGAGAGGGGGGAGAGAGAGAGGGGGAGAGAGAGGGGGGGGGGAGGGGGGGGGAGAGGGGGAGGGGGGGGGGAGGGGGGGGGGGGGGAGGGGGGGAGGGGGGGGGGAGGGGGGGAGAGGGGGGGGGGGAGAGAGGGGGGAGAGAGAGAGGGGGGGAGAGAGAGGGGGGGAGAGAGAGGGGGGGAGAGAGAGGGGGGGAGAGAGAGGGGTGGAGAGAGAGAGAGACAATAATTTATGTATTAAAATACAGTGTGGAATAGGCCCTTCTGAAATTTTAAGCCTCCTCACCCATCCATTCCCCCAATTTAATCCTAGCCTAATCGCAGGACAATTTACAGTGACCAATTAACCAACCAACCAGTACATCTTTGGACTGTGGGAGGAAACCAGAGCACCTGGAGGAAACCCACGCGGTCACGGGGAGAACGTACAAACTCCTTACAGGCAGCAGTGTGAATTGAACCCGTTGTCACGGGTATCGTAAAACATTGTTCTAACCACCCCGCCCCAGCACGGTAGCATTGTGGTTAGGATTTAGGAATCTTATAGTTCCCAACTCTTTAAATTTTACCTGTTGAAAGTATAGCTTGCAAAGTTCAAAGTAAATTTATTGTCAAAGGATGTATATGTCACCATATACTACCCTGAGATCTATTTTCTTGTGGGCGTTCACAGTAGAAGAAAGATGTACAATAGAATCAATGGAAAGCTACACACAAAGACTGACAAACAACTGATGAGTGAAAGACGACAAATGCAAAACAGCTAAAGTATAAATACATAGAGAGATAGGCAGATAGATAGACAGATAAATGACAGATGGATAGATAGATAGATGAGTTATACAGCTCTCATTACATGCACGTGCAGTTCAACTCTGAGTGATTATGCAGTAAGTTTGAAGTTAATAACTCATCTCCTTCTACCTTAGGCTACGAACTTATCAATCACCCCTGCTGTGGGCTACTTCTGGAGGTCCAAGACACCGACTTCTACAAAGAAGGGATCCGTATGCTCCACGACTACTGGACTAAGTGTGTAAATGTTGGAGGGGACTATGTTGAAAAATAAATGTGCTAGGTTTTCTAAAATTGACTCCTTCTACCTTAGGCCACAAACTTATAATCACCCCTCATAGATAGATAGACAGACAGACGATGGACAGTTAGACAGACAGATTGATAGATAGACAGCTAGAAACACAGACAGCTAGATAGATGGATAGATAGACAGACAGACAGATCAATAGACAGGTAGATAGATGGATAGATAGATAAACAGATAGATAGACAGATAGATGGATAGATAGAAAGATAAATAGATACACAGACAGATATATAGACAGATAGATGGCTAGGTGAATAGACATAGACAGAGATAGATGGATAGATAGACAGATGGACAAATAGATAGATAGACTGATATATAGATAGACAGAAAGATACACAGACAGATAGATAGACAGATAGATAATACTGATAACACGAGTTGTAGAAAGTGAGTCCAGGCACGTGGATGTGAAGAAGATGGAAGGATGTGGACATTGTGTCAGTAGGAGGGATCAATGTTTGGGTGTTTTTCATTTACTGTTTGGCTGGGTCGGCACAACACTGCAGGCTGAAGGGCCTGTTCCTGTGCTATATATTGTTCTACAAGTATGGAGCTATTCTCGTGTTTTCTGGTAGATATTTTTCTGTAAATATTGGCAGTTATCTTTTCACTATTTTTGATAATTATTTGTAAGTTTCATTTTTGACGCACCTAATAAACACTTGCACGGTAGTGCTAAGTGATTCCAGCCACTAGTTTTTTCCCCTTTGGTCATAACCCATGTATCTAACACAAACCCTTTCCACCACGCCCCCCATCCCCTAATGAGGACTGGCTCATGGGCCCCTGGTTTTCCCCCCTTCCCCCTGCGGTCAATAATCAGCTCTGTGGTCTTGCTGACGTCGAGTGAGAGCTGGTAGTTGTTGTGGGACCACTCAGCCGGATTTTCAATCTCCCTCCCGTCTGCTGCTTTCGCCGCCGCCTTCGATTCAGCCAACAGTAGCGGTGTCGTTGGCAAACCTGAATACCTGAATACCAGTTCTGTTTTGAATCATTACTATTGTGATACAGGCTGTCAGGTTCATCTCGATAGAGGTGACCGCCCCCCCCCACCAAAAAAAGCACCTTGACCCCTCCTCCCACCCACCTACCATCTCCCGCACCTCATCTTATCTATCAGCTTCTACCTTGTACTCCTTCCTTTCCCCAACCCCAACTTTTCACTTCTACCCCCTTCCTTTCAAGTCCTGATGAAGGGTCTCGGACCAAAACCGTTTATTCCCCCTCCATGGATGCTGCCTGACCTGCTGAGTTTCTCCAGTACTTTGTGTGTGTTACCCTGGTTATCCAACATCTGCAGGATCTCTCTTCTTTATTGGAACGTAGAAGAGTACAGCACAGGAACAGACCATTCAGCCCACAGTGTTGTACTGTACCAGCTGAAAAAGCAAATCAACCCCACCCAGACACTACAATCCCTCCTACCTACAGTATATCCTCCCGGGAGGGGGGAGAAGATGGCAGAGTGAGCGCAGGGTGTGCGGCCACTTCGGTGGTGATGTCTGTTATCTGTCAAGTAGGGGACCGTGCACAATTCTGATTTGATGGAAACAGACGTGAGAGAATGGAGGAACATCTGGAGAAACTTCTGAAATGCCCGCTTTGCTGCCACTGTGTGGAGAAACATTGTATCATTTCTTAACGCATGTATGCAATTCTGAATGACAATAAAAGAGGACTGAGTTTTCTCATAATCTAATGTCCATATCCCTCCAACTTCCTCACATTCATGTGCCTCTGCAAACGTCTCTGAAAAGCCTCTCACAGACAAGAGAGAATCTTGCAGACGCTGCAAATCCGAGACAAACAAACACACACACACACACACACACACACACACACACACACGTGTGCTGGAGGGGCTCAGCGGGCCAGACAGCATCTATGGAAACAGAACAGTTGGCATTTCATGGTGAGACCCTTCGTCAGGACGGGTGAAGTGTCTCGGCCCGAAACGTCAACTGTATTCCTTTCCATAGAGGTTGCCTGGCCTGCTGAGTTCCTCCAGTGTTTTTTTTGTGTGTGTTGCTTACAAGCCTCTAATGTATTTGCCTCCCACCATCCCAAGCAGCACATTCCAGGCATCCACCACTCTGAGTAAAAAAAAACTTACCCCTCACTTCCCCCTTGAACCTACCCCCTCTCACCTTCAATTCATGCTCTCTGGTATTAGAGATTTCAACCCTGGGAAACAGATACTCTCTGTCCACTCTACCTGTGCCTCTCATAATCTTGTAAATCTCTATCAGATCTCTCCTCAGTCTCAGACACTCCAGAGAAAACAACCCAAGTTTATCCAACCTCTCATGATAGCACACGTCCTCTAAACCAGGCAGCATCCTGGTAAACCTCTAATGCACCCTCTCCAAAGCCTCAACATCCTTCCTGTAGTGGGGTGACCAGAACCGTGTGCAATACTCCTGATGTGACCTAAGTACAGCTGTATAAAGTTGCAACATAACCTCTTGAATTTGAACTCAATGCCTCGACTAATAAGAGCAAGCATTCCGCAAGCCTTATTGTTGAATGTGTTAGGATGGAAACAAAGCCTTTGGTGGTACTGAATGTAAAAGCTGGAGTCTCTAGACCCTGTGCAGAACATGTGAGAGTACTTTAGGTTTAATGTAAATGTTGACAAGCAGGGTGTAGCAAAGAGTCCGCGAGTGCCTTTCCTCTGCTCCCAGCCATCTCTCATCACCAGTCAAGGATTGAGAGATCATTAAGAGAAAGGTTAGATACTAGTGAAAAGATTTCTCCGTCCTGACCCCAATTTAATCCTAGCCTAATCGCAGGACAATTTACATTGACCAATTAACCAACCAAATGGCAAGTCTTTGGACTGTGGGAGGAAACCAGAGCACCCGAAGGAAACCCACACGGTCACGGGGAGAGCGTTCAAACTCCTTACAGGCAGCAGTGTGCATTGAACCCGGGTCACGGGTATCGTAAAGCGTTGCGCTAACCACCATGCACCATGCCTCCCCCCCACCCCCACTTCAGCGCGGTAGTACAGTGGTTAGGATTTAGGAATTTTATACTTCCTAACGCTTTAAATTTTACCTGTTGAAAGTATAACTTGTAAAGTTCAAAGTAAATTTACTGTCAAAGGACATATATGTCACCATATACTACCCTGAGATCTATTTTCTTGTGGGCGTTCACAGTAGAAGAAAGATGTACAGTAGAATCAATGGAAAGCTACACACAAAGACTGACAAACAACTGATGAGTGAAAGACGACAAATGCAAAACACCTAAAGTATAAATAGATAGAGAGGTAGGCAGATAGATAGACAGATAAATGACAGATGGATAGATAGATAGATGAGTTATACAGCTCTCATTACATGCACGTGCAGTTCAACTCTGAGTGAACTGAAAGATCATTAGGAGAAAGGTTAGATACTAATGAAAAGATTTCTCCATCCTGACCCCAAGTCCTTACAAAGGATTGTGAGAATTGCTGAGATGACTGAGGAGTGTTGCAGCTGTATAGGACCCTGGTCAGACCCCACTTGGAGTACTGTGCTCAGTTCTGGTCACCTCCCTACAGGAAGGACGTGGAAACCATAGAAATGGTGCAGAGGAGGTTTACAAGTATGTTGCCTGGGATTGGGGAGCATGCCTTATGAGAATAGGTTGAGTGAACTCGGCCTTTTCTCCTTGGAGTGACGGAGGATGAGAGGTGACCTGATAGAGGTGTATAAGATGATGGGAGGCATTGATTGTGTGGATAGTCAGAGGCTTTTTCCCCAGGGCTGAAATGGCTAGCATGAGAGGGCACAGTTTTAAGATGCTTGGAAGTAGGTACAGAGGAGATGTCAGGTAAGTTTTTTTTATTATTATGCAGAGAGTGGTGAGTGCGTGGAATGGGCTGCCAGTGACGGTGGTGGAGGCGGATACGACAGGGTCTTTTAAGAGACTCCTGGAAAGGTACATGGAGCTTAGAAAAATAGAGGGCTATGGGTAAGCCTAGGCAATTCTAAGGTAAGGACATGTTCGGCACAGCTTTGTGGGCCAAAGGGCCTGTATTGTGCTGTAGGCTTTCTATGTTTCCATGATCATCAGTGTCTCTCTTCCACCCATCAGAGATACTTAACGGGAGCGCTACATTTGTAGGGCCCTTAGCATTGTCAATGATCCCTCCCGTCCATCCGATGAGACCGCCTACCATTAGGGCAGGAGGCAGCGAGAGCTGTCAGGATGGGGAAAACAGCAGGTCATGAGACTACTGGACTCCTTGCCATCACCCAGGTCTCACCTCGGATGAAGCCCCAGTAGCAGCATACTGTTTACTTTTGAGCTGATTGTTAAATAATTAGTTCATCTATTTGTTGAGATACAGTGTGGAACTGGCTGAGCCCAGCAGCCCCGAGTCAATCTGAGCCTCGCCACAGGACAATTTTACAATAACCAATCAACCTACCAATAGATAGGTTGTTAGGACTGCGGGAGGAAACCAGAGCACCCGGAGGAAATCCACGCAGACAGGACATGGGGAGAATATACTGACTTCTTACAGGCAGCAGCAGGAATCGAACCTGGGTTGCCTGTAAAGCGTTGTGCTAACCACTACACGACCTTGCCACTCTACCAGTACCACTGTGCACCAAGTAGGCATCCGTTAGTCTTGTGAGACCATGGATTTGTGCCTTGGAAGGTCTCCAGGGCGCAGGCCTGGGCAAGGTTGTATGGAAGACCGGCAGCTGCCCATGCTGCAAGTCTCCCCTCTCCACGCCACCGATGTTGTCCAAGGGAAGAGCATTAGGACCCATACAGCTTGGCACCGGTGTCGTCGCAGAGCGATGTGTGATTAAGTGCCTTGCTCAAGGACACAACATGCTGCCTCAGCTGAGGCTCGAACTAGCGACCTTCAGATCACTAGACCGACGCCTTAACCACTTGGCCACGTGCACTATTTTCTGCTATAACCTTATCACTGTACCAGTGGTAATATGAGTTAGACGTACTGTGTTGTGCGCCTTGGTCCGGAAGAGGAGGAACATTGTTTCGTTTGGCTGTATATGTGTGTCTATCGTCGAAAGATAATAAACTGAACTTGAACTGTTGAATTTACCATCCTGTGCACGGGTACAATGAAAAACAAGACAAGCTCTGTAGCAAACATCACACGCAAAGTGCTGGAGGAACTCAACGAGTCAGACAGCGGCTGTGGAGAGGAATGAACAGTCGACGTTTCAGGCTGAGACCCTGCATTGGGACAGGTCTCGTGTTCCTCTCCATAGATGCAGCCTGACCTGCTGACTTCCTCCGGGGCGGGGGGGGGGAAGAGGGGGGGGAAGAGGGGGGGGAAGAGGGGGGGGAAGAGGGGGGGGAAGAGGGGGGGGAAGAGGGGGGGGAAGAGGGGGGGGAAGAGGGGGGGGAAGAGGGGGGGGAAGAGGGGGGGGAATGAGTGTGTGTGCACGCAGTAGGGAGGGGGGGGGGAATGATTCTCAAGATTTCCAGCATCCTGCAGAAGCCCTTGGTATTTATTACTTGCAGCAGCATTGCAGGTGCAGAGGTTTGGATAACACACAAAATATAAATTATTACTCAATTATATATGACAGTGAAGAAGAAAAAGACTGTGCAAGACAAGGTATGAGTGGCCAAATAAAAACATTCCAGCAGATATCAGTCTATAATAACCACATGATTAACTTTGGCAAGGTTTAATTACTCATTAGGAAAAAGCTTCCTCCCTTAATTCAGTTTCAGGTTCCTGGGTGTCACATCTCTGTGGCTCTACGTATTGATGCAGCTACAGAGAAGGCTCACAGGTGGCTATATTTCATTCAGAGTTTGATCAGACTGAGCGTGACACCACAGACATGAGCTAATTTCTACAGATGTACCCTGGAGAGCATTCAGACTTGTTTCACCGCCGTCTGGATTGGGGTGGAGGGAGGGGGTCGCTGCCCGGGACCAGACAAAGCTGCAGCAAGTTCAAATCTAAACTCAGCCAGCTCCATCATGGCCACTGGCCTTCCTCGGCATCGAGGACGCCTTCAGAAGTCAGCACCCATCACTGCAAGACCACGAGGCACAGGAGCAAAGGCAGTCCACTCGGCCCATCGAGTCATTCTGTCGTGGCTGATTTATCGTCCCCAGAACCTCGATGCTGTTACGGTGACATCTACGCACTTTGAGTGTGTATGGGTCGGACCCACGGCTAAAATCACAGCAAAAGAAAGCACCTACAACCAAGCAACGCTGCTTTGCTCCCTCACAGATTGTGCACAAAGGTCAGAATACAGCTGGACTGAGGTTCAGCTGATATTTCTGGAAAAAAAATGCTGCGATGGCCAACTTAATCCTCAGAGCTGATATCCTTCTGTGAGGAATGATCTTCAAGTAGCTTTATAGTCATAGTCATACTTTATTGATCCCAGGGGAAATTGGTTTTCATTACAGTTACACCATAAATAATAAATAGTAATAGAACCATAAACAGTTAAATAGTAATATGTAAATTATGAAATAAGTCCAGGACCAGCCTATTGGCTCAGGGTGTCTGACCCTCCAAGGGAGGAGTTGTAAAGTTTGATGGCCACAGGCAGGAATGACTTCCTATGACACTCTGTGTTGCATCTCGGTGGAATGAGTCTCTGGCTGAATGTACTCCTGTGCCCACCCAGTACATTATGTAGTGGATGGGAGACATTGTCCAAGATGGCATGCAACTTGGACAGCATCCTCTTTTCAGACACCACCGTCAGAGAGTCCAGTTCCATCCCCACAACATCATTGGCCTTACAAATAAGTTTGTTGATTCTGTTGGTGTCTGCTACCCTTGGCCTACTGCCCCAGCACACAACAGCAAACATGATCGCACTGGCCACCACAGACTCGTAGAACATCCTCAGCATCGTCCGGCAGATGTTAAAGGACCTCAGTCTCCTCAGGAGATAGAGACGGCTCTGACCCTTCTTGTAGACAGCCTCAGTGTTCTTTCACCAGTCCAGTTTATTGTCAATTCATATCCCCAGGTATTTGTAATCCTCCACCATGTCCACACTGACCCCCTGGATGGAAACAGGGGTCACTGGTACCTTAGCTCTCCTCAGGTCTACCACCAGCTCCTTAGTCTTTTTCACATTAAGCTGCAGATAATTCTGCTCACACCATGTGACAAAGTTTCCTACCGTAGCCCTGTACTCAGCCTCATCCCCCTTGCTGATGCATCCAACTATGGCAGAGTCATCCGAAAACTTCTGAAGATGACAAGACTCTGTGCAGTAGTTGAAAGTTGGTTTATACTCATAAACCAATAAAATACAGGATTAAACAGGATATAATTAATCTTTTAATATCAAATAGGAAGCCACCACTCTTCTGAAATTTGCATGTAAACGTGTCCAGATTATTACATTCGTAGTTAGCATACATGCCAATATGAACCCATGAACAGGCTAGCAGATCACAGATTAAAATAGCCTCTCTCTTCATACATCTTTTACAAGACGTAAACCCGTGCATGTCATGAATAATTCTCAATGTCAATCTCCACCCTTAAGGAGAAAGTATCCATAGAGAGCTATGGGAAAGACTTCAGCACATATATATAGCCAGGGTGCCCAAGACTTTTGCACACAGTACTGTACTTGGCAACGTGGAGCGGAGAGCGAGGTTGTAAAATCTGGCCGGAGCAAAGAATGTTAGGAATGGCATGGGAGGGGTGTGGGACAGGTGGCAGAGAAGGAATGCCAGGGCTGGGTGTGTCTGTCCCTGCCACTGAGATACCAGGCAAGGTGATCTGATTCCAAACAATCCACTGATTGATCATTTACAGAATGTCTCTCTGGTGCTTCCCGCTCCCTGCCCCCTTCCCCACTCTCAGTCCACAATAGAGACCCAGATCAGAATCAGGTTCATCATCCCTCACATAGGTCATGAAATTTGTACATTTTTTGGCAAGAGGACAGTGTAACACAAAATTATTACAGTACTGTGCAAAAGTCTTGGGCTCCCTGGCTATATATTTGTGATCGATAATGCAAATATTTGATCAGCCGATCATGTGGCAGCAATTCAGAGCATAAAAAGCATACAGACATGGTCAAGAGGGTCACTTGTTGTGCAGACTAAACATCAGAATGAGAAGAAACTGTTAACTGAGTGACCTTGAGTGGAATGAACTCCTGCCTCAGCAAGGAACTGAACCCACTGCAATTTGCCTATCGCCACAATAGGTCTACAGTGGACATGACCTTATTGGTTCCTCACGCGGCCACAATACAAACACTTAGGTCAAGATGCTGTTTATTAACTATAGCTCAGCGTTGAACACCAACATTCCTATAGTTCTGATCGAAAAGTTGCAGAACCTGGGCCTCTGTACCTCCCTCTGCAACTGGATCCTCGACTTCCTAACTGGAAGACCACAATCCGGGCGTGTTGCCAAAAAATCTCAGGAGCAGCAGACAGAACAAATCAGGCCAACTCGGAGAATTGTTTCAGACTAAAGGACTTTGTTGATGCGTGATATCACAGAGAGCCTCTTTTCCTAAAAGCGGTGTTCAGAAGCTCTGGTTAGCTTTCAGACATGCTTCATTATACAGACACAGCGTATGTGACTAAAAGCACTTAACAATAACATTGCTTAACTGTGAACTTAGGCCTAAAATGCAACAAACAATGTGACTTTGAACTTGGCCTAAATTTCAACGAACAACAGCATTATGAAAATGCAGCACCGTAACATTTTCCTTTAGAAATCAAGGACTTTCAGCTAAACTCTAAGAGCAAGGACTTTAGCTGAATTCTAAGAGCATTTGCAAGCTATTAGGTTAACCCCTACATATCCAAAGAGTCTTAAATTCTTCCACAGGGCAGAATGATAACAACATCTCCTCCTCGCTGATGATCAACTCCAGTGCACCTCAGGGAAATGTGCTTAGCCCACTGCTCTACTCTCTCTCTCTACCCATGACTGTGTGGCTAGGCACAGCTCAAATACCATCTATAAATTTGCTGATGATACAAGCATTGCTGGTAGAATCTCAGATGGTGACGAGAGGGCATGCAGGAAGAAGATATACCAGCTAGTGGAGTGGTGTCATAGCAACAACCTTGCACTCAATGTCAGCAAGACGAAAGAGCTGATTGTGGACTTCAGAAAGGGCAAGGTGAAGGAACACATACCAGTCCTCAGAGGGATCAGAAGTGGAGAGAGTGAGCAGTTTCAAGTTCTGGGGTGTTTATACTTCTGAGGATCTGACCTGGTCCCAACATATCGATGCAGCTATACAGAAGACAACACAGTAGCTATACTTCATTAGGAGTTTGAGGAGATTTGGTTTGTCAGCTAAAGCACTTGAAAACTTCTACAGATGCACCATGGAGAGCATTCTGACAGGCTGCATCACTGTCTGGGGGGGCTACTGAACAGGATGAAAAGCAGCAACAGAAACTTGTAAAGTTAGTCAGCTCCATCATGGGTACTTGCCTCCATAGTGTCTGGAACATCTTCTAGGAGCGCTGCTTCAGAAAGACGGCATCTATCATTAAGGACTCCGCAACCCAGGACGTGACCAGGAAGTGACGGGTGAAAGAGATACAGGGCTGGAGAAGGGCAATCTGATAAAAGAGGACAGCAGGCCATAGAAGAAAGGAAAGGGAAGGAGCACCAGAGGGAGATGAACAGGTAAGGAGATACATTTAGAGAGGGAAACAGGAATGGGGGAAAACGGTGAAGGGGGGGGAAATTACAGGAAGTTGGAGAAATCGATGTTCATGCCATCAGGTTGGAGGCTACCCAGATGGAATGCAAGGTGTTGCTCCTCCAACCTTTCTGTGGCCTCGTTGTGGCAGTAGAGGAGGCCATGGACTAACACGTCAGAATGGGAGTGGGAAGTATAATCGACGTGGGAGGCCACCAGGTATTCCCGATTATTGTGGCGGACGGAGCGTAGATGCTCAGCGAAGCGGTCTCCCAATCTACATCGGGTCTCACCGATGTACAGGAGGCCACGCCGGGAGCACCGGACACAGTCGATGACCCCAACAGACTCACAGGTGAAGTGTCGCCTCACCTGGAAGGACTGTTTGGGGCCCTGAGTGATAGTGAGGGAGGGGGTGTAGGGGAGGGTGTGGCACTTGTTCCGCTTGCAAGGACAAGTGCCAGGAGGGAGATCAGTGGGGAGGGATTGGGGCGGGGGGGGGGTGGATGAATGGACAAGGGAGTCATGTAGGGAGCAATCCCTGTGGTAAGCAGAAAGTGGCAGGTGGCTGGAGGAAAGATATATTTCCAGGAAATGTCCCGTTCCCCCCTCATTCGCATCCCTCACCTTATCTCCTTACCTGTCCATCACTTCCATCTGGTGCCCCTTCCCCCTTGCTTTCTTCCATGGCCTTCTGTCCTCTCCTATCAGATTCCCCCCCCACTCCAACCTTTTATCTCTTTCACCAATCGACTTCCCAGCTCTTTATTTCACCCCCCCTCCCTGTTTGACCTATCACCTACCACCTTGTACTTCTTCCTTCCCTCCCCCACCTTCTTACTCTGACCTCTCCTCTTTTTCCAGTCCTGATGAAGGGTTTCAGGCTGAAACCTCAATTCTTTTCCATTGAGGCTGCCTGCCTGCTGAGCGTTCCTGTGGTATTTCGTGTGTGCTGCTTGGATTTCCAGCAAAAAGGTTTATATTATTGTCAAAGTATGTGTGCACAATACAACTCTGATACTTGTCTTTTCCAGAGAGCCAGGAAATACAGAAAGACCATTGGCATTGATGGAAGAAATGGTACCAACCCCCTCCACCTCCAGCATGAAAAAGAAAAAAAAATTAAACTCGCAAACCCCAGAATCACCCATACCCTCCCCACAGAAAAAAAACTGACAATAACAATCCCCAAACCCCTCACCCAGACAAAAACACAGTGACAAACAATCCCTGACTCCCTCCCCACAGGAAAAAAACAGCAATAGCATCAAATCTCCAACCTCTCTCTGCAGAAAAAAACCATCAATAGCCCCTCCCCCACAGAAATAAAACATCATCAATAACGATTCCCGACCCCCCCTCAGCCATAAAACATCAACAATATAATCCCCAACTCCTTCACCTGCAGAAATAAAACAGCGCCAATAACAACCTGTGACCCCCTCCCCCGTAAAACATCGTCAATAGCAAACCCCGGCCCCCTCACTTGCAGGGAAGAACAGCGGCAATACCATCAAAACCCCCTACATCTCCACCCCCCCCTCCCACTCACACACCAAGAACTAACAGATCCACCCACCCACCCACCGATCAACCACCAGAAGGAAAATGCCTAAAAATTGAAGGAGACAGGTATAAAGTATAGTCCATCATGGAAGTTGCAGAACATTGAACAGTCCTCTGTGACTCAGAACTTATGCCCTGTCCGAGCGGTGGCCTTCATTGGGAGCGGTCACTGATCATTTGGCCTCTGCTCGGAGCGATCGCTGACCCACTCCCCATTCAGCTCGATGCTTCAATCTTCCTCGCCGCATCGAGATGGGGTCGTCCATGACCCTGTGACCCCCCCCCCACCGCACCACCACGAATCGGCTCGTGTTCTCAGTGCTTTTTGGGCTCTCTTCTCTGATCTCCACGAGGCAGCTCCCCAGACACAGCAGCGTGCTGAATCATTGTTCCGAGCTCCAATCTGCACCTTACGGGCTCTAACGGTTTCCGTGAATGCAAACAAGACAGGAAGAGCAAACAGGCACCCTAGGAAAAAAGGGAAATGATTTAAAAGAAGATGCCTCCCAAAGAATCGTCCTTCACTGGCACCATCTTAACAGGAAGATTTTCTCTTGTTTTGTTGAATAAAGAGACTTCTTCAGATCTACTAATACTTTTCTCTGGTGACTTCGTTCAGGCAACAAAAATGTCTAACTTGTAAAATCAAATATTTGTGATCAGCTAACACATTACCAGCAAATAATGAAACCATTTCATGCAGTGATTCCGACATATTGATGCAGCTATAAAGAAGGCGAGACAGTGGATACATTTCATTAGGAGTTTGAGGAGATTTGGTTTGTCACCTAAAACACTCAAGAACTTCTGCAGGTGTACGGTGGAGAACATTCTAACTGGATGCATCACTGTCTGGTATGGGGGCTGGGGAGTGGGGAACTACTGCACTGGATTGAAACAAGTTGCAGAAAGTTGTAAAATTAGTCAGCTCCATCATGGGGACCAGCCTCCATAGTAGCCAAGACATCTTCAAGGAGCAATGCCTCAGAAAGGTGGCATCCATCATTAACAACCCCCATCACCCAGGACACCCCCTCTTCTCATTGCTACCATCAGGGAGGAGGTACAGGAGCCTGAAGACACACACTCAACGATTCAGGAACAGCTCCTTCCCCTCTGCCATCAGGGAGGAGGTACAGGAGCCTGAAGACACACACTCAACGATTCAGGAACAGCTTCTTCCCCTCTGCCATCAGGGAGGAGGTACAGGAGCCTGAAGACACACACTCAGCGATTCAGGAACAGCTTCTTCCCCTCTGCCATCAGGGAGGAGGTACAGGAGCCTGAAGACACACACTCAACCATTCAGGAACAGCTTCTTCCCCTCTGCCATCCGATTTCTGAATGGACATTGAACCCATGAACACTACATCACTACTTTTTTATTACTTCTATCTTTTGCACTACTATTTAATATGCACATATATATTTACTGTAATTCAAGTTTTTTTCCCCTCTATATTTATCAAGTATTTCACTGTACTGCTGCCGTAAAGTTAATGAATTTCACGACATGTGCCGGTGATATCAAACCTGATTCGGATTCTGATCTAGGTCGGCACAAAACTCCTTCCCCGCTCTGCACCGTGCCCTTTTCCTGCGCACCACTCCGCTTTAATCCATTCCACGTAGTGCTCCAGGTCGGAGTTTATGTCCCGCACCAAACTCCTTCGCCGCCCTGCACCCTCCCTTACCTGTACTCCGCCGCTTTTGTAGTCCGTTCCGTGCAGTGATCCGGTTCACAGCATCACTCGCTGAACCTCATCTGTGTCCTGTACCACCCCGCTTGGAATCAGGTCTTAAACATAGCAGCGCTGTTTGCCTCAAACACTGCTTACCCACTGTTCCCTTGGGGGTCCGGGGGTGGGGATTTGCGTTTTCACCGCGCTCCCCGTGAGTACCCGATTATGCAGACTTACGCTGAGAGAGTACGTGGATCGGGGTGACCACCTGCGAATATCAGGTGCCTTACTGGGTACGAATTCATATCTCAACAAAGGATTTGCCACATTCCAGTCTATATATGTATATAAAGTGCCTAAATCAAGATACTCCTTCTAAATCATTAGAAACCAGGGCAGATTCGCTTGATGATGGTTCGGTTCTCGTAAACACGAGTGCTTTCTAACAGCGCGATCCCTACCCCATCGAGCGCCACCAGCACTGACATACAGCTCTCCACCAGCAGTAATTTAGATTCATGTCCCAATTAAGCAGCTGTGAAAGACCAATTAATCACGAGGTCCATTAAAAAAAAGGATGTTGTTACCTTCCGTGAAAGAATATTGCCATCTTTTAAAATTTCTGTTTTAATTCCCCCCCCCCATTAAATTATGAAACTTTGCTTGCACTAGCTCTGTTGACGCTCACTTTTTTTTGGGGGGGGGAGTGAGTGGGGGGGGGGACTTAGCGCAATGTTTTACACAGCACCAGAGACAAACAAGAGAAAATCTGCAGATGTTGGAAATTCAAGAGAATCGGGTTCAATTCCAGCCACCGCCCAAAGGGGTTTTTTTTTGTGTATTCTCCCCGTGACCACGCGACCAATCTCCCGGGAGCCTTCTTACCCTGACCGCTTCTCCCTTCCCTTCCAGTCCTGATGATGGGTCTCGGCCCGGAACGCCGGCTCTGGACTTCCATCCACCAGTGATGTACAGTTGGTGTGTCATTGTACATTGTCCTGTGAGGCCAGGATTGAACGAGAGGGTTGCTGGGCTACGCGGCTCGAAGGGCCAGAAGCACCTATAGACAGAAACGTAGGCCATTCAGCCCATCGAGTCTGCTCCACCATTCCATCATGGCTGATTTATTATCCCTCGCCCGCCTTCTGCCCGTAACCTTTGACGCCCTGCCTAGTCGAGAATCTATCAGCCTCCGCCTTAAATGCGCCTACTGACCTGGCCTCCACCGTTGCCTATGGCAACGAATTCCATAGATTCGCCTCCCTCTGGCTAAAGAAATTCCTCTCCTCGCCTCCCTGTTCTGAATAGACGTCCCTCTTTCCTGAGGCCGCGCTGTCTGGTCCTAGACTCCCCACACCACAGGCCACATCCACTCTATCGAGGCCTTTCAATGTTCGATCGGTTTGAATGAGATCCCACCCCTCCATTCTTCTGAAATTCCAGCCAATAAAAGGACGGAGCCATCGATCGCTCCTCATACCATAAGCCTTTTCATCCCCGGAATCACTCTCGTGCACCTGTCTGTCTGTCTGTATCTTGTTTTACAGCGGTTGGCATCCAGCTTAATGCTGCATTACCGCCACCCTCTGCTCCAGAATGTGCACTAGACATACATTCTAAATCCCTTCACCCAAACACACACACACACACAAACCTACACTTCACCCTCCCATCTTTGACCATCCAAGTATCCTATTCCTGTTTATTCGTCATATTCTATAAAAAACCCCTGTACCCCTTAAAAACGCTAAAAATACCCGGACTTGTGCTCTCCTCACCCATGCCCAGCAACCCTTTTAATGTGAATTCCTGCATCCCCAACTCCCTTAATTTATTTCTCATCATCTCTCTCTGTATCCCATACTTCCTGCAACTCAGAACTACATGTTCTACTGACTCCTCTTCCTGACATTCCTCACACAATCCTGTCTGGTGTTTCCCTATCATTTCAATGTTTTGTTTAATGCACAATGCCCCAGCCTTAACCTAGTCCACACAATTTCCTCTCTTCTGTTTCCATTACCTACCCTAGTAACTGCAACACTCTTTTGTATTTGATATAAATGCCTCCCTTTCCCCTCCCTGTCCCATCTTTCTTGCCACATTCGGTTGACTTTTTCCCAGATTACACACTTAACCTCTGCTTTACTGATACTAATGTGCATTTCCACATTTTCTTTCTTTAACGCCCTCTTTGCCAACTCATCCACCCTCTCATTCCCCTTCACCCCTACATGTGCTGGAACCCATAGAAATTTTACCTGACCTCCCTGATTTGCAATTGTTGTAACTAACTGAAGGACTTCATAAAGTACATCTTGCCGACTGTTTGTGTGAAAAGACCTTAAACTTGCTAGAACTGAGGATGAATCTGAACATATCAATGCTTTGGCTTGTCTGGCTTTCTGCACCCATTGCAACACAACCAACACTGCCAGCATCTCCACTGTAAACACCCCTAATTTATTAGATGTTCTTCTGCTGATTCCAATTTCTTTTGCTGGTATTACCACCCCAAACCCTGTCACTCCTGTTTCAGGTTCCTTCGCACCATCCGTATAAATGTGAGTATAATCACTATACTTTTCCATCACATGACAGTTAAATGCATTTACCAAATCTGTTTTATATCTTTCTTTCCTTTTTACCTCTAACAAATGCCAGTCTATGACAGGCCATACAAGCTTCCATGGAGCTACAACCGGATAAACTACTGAAGGACTTATCCTCAGATCAAATACTCCACATTCTTTCGCGATATCATTCCCTACCAGACTAAAGGTATCCCTCTGAAACCTCCCATTTTCCCAGCACTCCTGCAACACTCCTTTAGTAGGGTGAGAGTCCTCTCGTGCACCTCCTCTGAACCTTCCCTTTTATAAGACCATCAGATATAGGACCAGAAGTGGGCCATTCGGCCCATCGAGTCCGCTCCGCCATTCAATCCTGGGCTGATCCAATTCTTCCCGTCATCCCCACTCCCCTGCCTTCACCCTACACCCTGACTAATCAAAAACCTATCTATAGGTCACAATGACATAAATTCCATTGATTTGCCACCCTCTGACTAAAGTAGGGGGAGGGAGAAAACGTCGACTCAGAGGCCTACATTGGGCATTTTCACGCCTTACAAGGCGCAGATTGGAAGTCTGTGTGGGGCACCATTCCTCGCACAGACTAGAGCAATGTGTGGTTAAGTGCCTTGCTCAAGGGCACAAACACGCTGCCACAGCTGAGGCTCGAACTAGCGACCTTCAGATCACCAGACGAATGCCTTAACCACTTGGCCAAGTGCCCAACACTAACTTCTCCAAATTTCTGTTCTAAATGGATGTCCTTCAATTCTGAAGTCGTGCTGTCTTGTCCTTTAATTAAGAGATACAGCACGAAACAGACCTCACCATCCCAGCGACCCATACCACCCCGAAACCCTCGCCTAATCACAGCATTACAATTTACAATGACCAAATAACCTACTAACAGATATGTCTTTGGACTGTGGGAGGAAACCAGAGCATTCGGAGGAAACCCATGCACCATTCACAGGGGGAGAACGAACAGACACCTTACGGGCAGCGGCGGGAATTGAACCCGTGTCGCTGGTACCGTAAAGCGCGGTGCTAACCACTATGCCAGAATACAGTAGGTTTGGATCAGCCCAGCGCTACCCCCCCCCACTGCTTTTCAGGGGAGCAACTCTGAATGAAAACGTTTTTTTTAAATTGCGCAGATGTAGAGGGTGTGAAATAAAATCAGGAAATGCAGCGGGAGGAGAAGATAGCGGCGCGACGCAGCACACAGCGGCCACTCCAGTGAATGATACCTGTTATCTGTCAAGTAGGGTGCCGTGCACAATCCTGATTTGATGGAGACGGACGTGAGAGCACGGAGGAACATCTGGAGAAACTTCTGAAATGCCTGCTTCGCTGCTGCTGCTACTGTGTGGTCCAGAATCTCCGGGGGGGAAGGCCCCGAGTCCTCGGCTTTGCTTGTTGCTCGGCGGCCGGGGTGGGGTCGAAGCGCTCAGCAGAGGATGGTGCTCGGTGTTGGAGGAGCTGGTCAGAGGCTCGAAGTTTCCGGACGGACTCGGAGTCGGCTGCAGTCGGATGCTTCCAGGATGCTGCATCAGCAAGTTTGCGGCGCTTGGAGTTCATGGCAGGGAGAGTTTCTCCCGTCTACCGTCTGCGTGAGATGATGGGGCTATCGGGACTTGAGACTTTTTTTTTTACCGTGCTCATGGTCTGCTCTTTATCAAATTACGGTATTGCTTTGCACTGTTGTAACTATATGTTATAATTATGTAGTTTTGCCAGTTTTAGTCTTGGTTTGCCCTGTGTTTCTGTGATACCTTTCTGGAGGAACGTTGTATCATTTCTTAATGCACGCATTTCTAAATGACAATAGACGAGGACTGAGTGTCCTCATAATCTAATCTAATGAAGGGCAGGTCAGGAAGCGTCCATGGAGTCAGGTGCAGAATGATCATTTCCGATCAATAACCTTTGATCAGCGGTGGATTAATTGATGTCAGAAGTTCAGAGATGGCCCGGCTGCAGAGGGAGAGACACAGACTCAGAATGAACAGTTCATTGTGTTCTCATCAGGACAGTACAGAATACAGGATCATAAATTATAAGTGCTCGGCCAACAGGGCCACTAACTAAAAACTCTCAAACTAACTAAAATCTAACATTGTCACTGTGGCTCGAAAGCAGTAAACATACAACATAGAATAGTACAGCACAGTACAGGCCCTACGGCCCACAATGTTGTGCCGACCCTCAAACCCTGCCTCCCATATAACCCCCCACCTTAAATTCCTCCATATACCTGTCTAGTAGTCTCTTAAACTTCACGAGTGTATCTGCCTCCACCACTGACTCAGGTAGTGCATTCCACGCACCAACCACTCTCTGAGTAAAAAACCTTCCTCTAATATCCCTCTTGAACTTCCCACCCCTTACCTTAAAGCCATGTCCTCTTGTATTGAGCAGTGGTGCCCTGGCGAAGAGGCACTGGCTATCTACTCTATCTATTCCTCTTAATATCTTGTATACATCTATCATGTCTCCTCTCATCCTCCTTCTCTCCAAAGAGTAAAGCCCTAGCTCCCTTAATCTCTGATCATAATGCATACTCTCTAAACCAGGCAGCATCCTGGTAAATCTCCTCTGTACCCTTTCCAATGCTTCCACATCCTTCCTATAGTGAGGCGACCAGAACTGGACACAGTACTCCAAGTGTGGCCTAACCAGAGTTTTACAGAGCTGCATCATTACATCACGACTCTTAAACTCTATCCCTCGACTTACGAAAGCTAACACTCCATAAGCTTTCTTAACTACCCTATCTACCTGTGAGGCAACTTTCAGGGCTCTGTGGACATGTACCCCGAGATCCCTCTGCTCCTCCACACTACCAAGTATCCTGCCATTTACTTTGTACTCTGCCTTGGAATTTGTCCTTCCAAAGTGTACCACCTCACACTTCTCCGGGTTGAACTCCATCTGCCACTTCTCAACCCACTTCTGCAACCTATCAATGTCTCTCTGCAATCTTCGACAATCCTCTACGCTATCTACAACACCACCAACCTTTGTAACCTAGAACTGAATTAACACTTCTCCTTTAATAGCATCTACCTAAATCATCTTATCTAAGTCACTGATCTTCTTTCCCTGAGCACGAAAATGATCCCATATGAAGAGCATTTGATGGTCCTGGGCTTGCATTCACTAGAATTCAGAAGAATAAAGGGGGACCTCACCGAAACCTATCGAATGGTAAAAGGTCTTGGTTGTGGAGAGGATGTTTCCTACGGTGGGAGAGTCCAAAACCAGAGGGCACAGCCTCAGAATAGAGGGATGTCCATTTAGAACAGAGAGGAGGAGGAATTTCTGAAGCCAGAGAGTGGGACATCTGTGGAATTCTTTGCCACAGCAGCTGTGGATACCAAGTCTTTACTGATATTTACAAAATCTACCTCTGATAGATTTTTGATTGGTCAAGGCAATTAGGGATATGGGGAGAAGGCAGGAGATTGGGGCTGAGAGGAAAATTGGATCAGCCATGATAAAATGGTGGAGCAGACTCGATGGGCCATATGGTCCAATTCTGCTCCTATATCTTATGGTCTTATAGAATGTGGACCAAGGTAAGCATGGAGCATTGTCATCGCCATGCTTCAGTCAAGATTTGACAAAGGAAGAGAATCAAGTACAATTAGAAAGAAAGGCCTTAATTGGCTGGAATGTGTCCACATTCTCACGGGCGTGATTGCCGTCTTCTTCCACCTGCCTGCCTGCGAGAGCAGCCAGACTCCGCGGCCATGTCAATTAACTTCTAATGGAAGGACGTCAGCCTGAAGCTTCCAACAAGGGGAAGTCTGCGGATGCCGGAAATCCAGAGCAACGCACACAAAATGCTGGAGGAGCTCAGCAGGCCAGGCAGCATCCATGGAAAAGAGTACACAGCCAGCATTTTTCGGGCTGAGACCCCTCAGCAGGACTAACGGAAGCATATCGCCCCAAACCTTCAAGTTGTTTCTTCACTACTCAAGCTGCCCAAACTCCAGCATTCCTACCGTTTTATATGCAAATTCCACACCAATGCCACTGTTACCACTGCAAAGTATTTCACAAGGAATTTTTTTAGCGCCTCGACCAAATTAGGTGCTTCAGCAAAGACATCCCCACACCTCATTAAAATCTTAGACTCAAACAGATGGAAAGTAACAACTCATTTCTGATTCATGGTATGAAGGAAAGGAATTGTAGAGAGAACAGTAAATTAGAATCATGTCCCAATTAAGTAACCATGAAAGATTAATTAGTCATGAGCACTATAAACATAAGCCAATATTCTCCTCCGTAAAAGAATTTTATAATCTTTTCAAGTTTTGTCCTAATTTTTTTTGCGTGTATAACTTCTATAACTTAATAAAGGCCTCATATGAATGCAACTTATTTGGGAAAAAACTTAGAACAGAGAACAGTACAGAACAGGGACTGGCCCTTCAGCCCATAATGCTGTGCTGACCCAATTAAATCAGTATCAGATAGCTGACTAAGCTCATTCCTTCTGCCTAGACAATGCTCGTATCCAAAGTTCAGAGTATATTTATCATTGAAGTATGTATAAATTATATGATTTTTGAAATTCATCTGCTTAGAACTGTGATTAGAAAGGCTGGCTCTGTTATAGGAGTCAAACTGGACACACTGGAGGCTGTGGTAGAACAAAGGACCCTACGGAAAATCCTGGCCATTCTGGACAATGTTTCTCACCCTCTGCACGTCACCTTGGCTGAACAGAGGAGCACGTTTAGTAATAGACTGAGACAACTGCACTGCTCTGAAGAGTGCGATATGAGTCATTCTTACCCTCGGCCATTAGACTCCGTAATGAGTCAACCTATAGCTGGGGAGATGATGACTCCCTGCTGTTAGACTGCTTGAGGTAACTTATTTTTTATTCTTTCTTACTTCTAATATTTGCATATTTGTGAATCTGCGGACTTGTAAAGCTACTGTGACACTGTAATTTCTTTTAGGATCAATAAAGTATCTATCTATCTATCTGCAGGCAACCACAAATCAGGAAACCCAAAATAACCCATTAAAAAAAAGTCTAACAAACACCCAGAGCGCAGGGACAAAAAAAAAACACACAGATCATGCAAACAATAAAAGCAAGCAACAGCATTCAAAATGAAAGTCAGTCCATAGACACGGAGCCTGGAGCAGCTGGACCAGGCCCACAGCCGCAGCCTCATTTTATCATACAGTGGAGGAAATCATTGCAGACCTCACAGACAAGACACCCAGAGCAGGCCCGAAGCCTCAGCCTCAGTTTATCACACAGCAGGGGTAAACATCACAGGGCCCTGAACAGCCAGGGCAGACCCACAGCCGCAGCCTCAGGGCCGCGGAGAGCGGAGTAAGTGTCGCGGAGCAGCGAGTGGAACTGGCCTGACCCTCGACTCCAGCCCCAGACACCACTGCCTTTTCAATCCATCTGGCCGGGCCTTTAAATCACCCAAACACTGGGTCATCCCTACAGTAGGACCTGGGCCCCGTCACATCGATACCGCCCCCCTGCTTCGCCCGCCCCCCACCCCGGCTCCGTCTCCAACATTCCTCCAATTTGCTCCGACTTCTCCTTGCACCTGCACGCCCTCGAGTCAGCCTCGCCTCCGCTCGCCCCTTCATTGTCTGCGGTGATCACTTACCACGACTTCCCGCAGGAAAGGCCTTATTGGTGAAGTGCTTCAGTTGAATTTCTTGCTTTAAGAACCACCAGTAGGTTGTCACCCGTCTTCAGTCGCGCCATCTTAAACCGTAAGCTTCATGTGTCTGTCTAAACATCTCTTAAAAGCCTCTGACGTATCCGCCTCTACCACCACTCCCCGTGTAAAAAAAACCTGTCCCTCTCCCCCTCTCTCTCTGGCTATCCATCCCATAGGATGACGATGGTTCCTTCCAGTCAGTTAGTGGGGTGGTACCCCACTCCTCAGAAAGGAACAGCGTATGCATGAGTGGAATTTAGGTGAGTAGGGGGTTGCACAGGTCCAGACCCACCCTCTCGACATCCCCTCCCGGATCCAGCGGCAGGGTGGGGTCCAAGATGGCTGGGGGACGTTCTGTCACAGCGAACGGCCAGACCAAGCTTCAATGCAAGAGATGCCCTTTCCGTGCTTCACGGCACACGTTTGCTAGACCCTACGAGAGGGTTCATCCGCCCTTTGACGGGTCTTGTTCCTCGTCCTGCAGGGTGTCTAGCCACCCTCCTCACCAGGCAAGCCTGGTGGAGGAAGCCGGTTTAGTGTCTGACCACCCGACCATGTGACAGGTAGTACTGGATTACACGGTACCAGTAACACTCGGACGAGTGACCTGACTCTGCCCCTCACATCCCCGTTGAACCTACCCCCTCTCACCTTCAATGCATGCCCTCTGGTATTAGACATTTCTACCCTGGGGAGACAGATACTGGCAGTCTGCTCTGT
This sequence comes from Mobula hypostoma, assembly GCF_963921235.1. Classification (NCBI taxonomy): domain Eukaryota; kingdom Metazoa; phylum Chordata; class Chondrichthyes; order Myliobatiformes; family Myliobatidae; genus Mobula; species Mobula hypostoma. The sequence goes on along the minus strand of NC_086128.1, from coordinate 62,059,877 downwards.
CCACGCCTCTCATAACCAGGGACTTTTTTTTAAAGCCATTAAGCAAGGGGTCCATGGACCCTAGGTTGGGAACCCTAGTCCCTTTGCCTCCTCTGGCTCTGGTTCAACCTCTTGTTAAAATAAATAAATATATATATATATATATTTTGCATGACTGTATATATGCTTCAGAATGTGTTGTGTGCCTTGTGCTGTGTAAATCTTGCACCCTGGCCCCAGAGGAACACTGCTTCGTTCAGCTATGGCTGAATGGTAATTACACTTTGAATCTGATTTTGATTTGATCTGATTTGATTTATTAAGCTTTTGCTGTTGTTCCAGATGGAGCTTACTTGTCGTAAACATCATGGTGAAATACAAACCTCACAATACCGAATTAGTCCGCCCCATCATGTGTACCAGCCTCCAGAGTAGCCACCTTCTTCTTCAAGGAGCGTCCATCGTTAAGGACCCCCATCACCCAGGACATGCCCTCTTCTCACTGCTGCCATCAGGGAGGAGGTACAGGAGCCTGAAGACACACACACAACGATTCAGGAACAGCTTCTTCCCCTCTGCCATCAGGGAGGAGGTACAGGAGCCTGAAGACACACACTCAACGATTCGGGAACAGCTTCTTCCCCTCTGCCATCAGGGAGGAGGTACAGGAGCCTGAAGACACACACTCAACGACTCAGGAACAGCTTCTTCCCCTCTGCCATCAGGGAGGAGGTACAGGAGCCTGAAGACACACACACAATGATTCAGGAACAGCTTCTTCCCCTCTGCCATCAGGGAGGAGGTACAGGAGCCTGAAGACACACACTCAACGACTCAGGAACAGCTTCTTCCCCTCTGCCATCAGGGAGGAGGTACAGGAGCCTGAAGACACACACACAATGATTCAGGAACAGCTTCTTCCCCTCTGCCATCAGGGAGGAGGTACAGGAGCCTGAAGACACACACTCAATGATTCGGGAACAGCTTCTTCCCCTCTGCCATCAGGGAGGAGGTACAGGGGCCTGAAGACACACTCTCAACGATTCAGGAACAGCTTCTTCCCCTCTGCCATCAGGGAGGAGGTACAGGAGCCTGAAGACACACACTCAACGATTCAGGAACAGCTTCTCCCCCTCTGCCATCAGGGAAGAGGTACAGGAGCCTGAAGACACACACTCAACGATTCAGGGACAGCTTCTTCCCCTCTGCCATCAGGAAGGAGGTACAGGAGCCTGAAGACACACACTCAACGATTCAGGAACAGCTCCTTCCCCTCTGCTGTCAGATTTCTGAAAGGACGTTGAACCCATGAACACTACCTCATGACTTTTTTTTAAACTTCTTTTTTTTGCATTACTTCTTTTAACTTAACTATTTAATATGCATATATATAATTACAGTAACCCAGTTTTTTCACTATATTTATTTATCATGCATTGCATTGTACTGCTTCTGTAAAGTTAACGAATTTCCCGACATGTGCCAGTGACATAAAACGTGATTCTGATGCTCCGAAGGGGCTAGAAAGGAGGTTTACCAGATGAAACCAGGTTTCTGAACCCAGAGTTTGATATCATATCATCACTTTGAAAACCGGGAGAGGGTCTGGGAGGAAGAGGGCACCTGATTGGGTGTCAATTAAAGGACAAGTATGAAATTAGATTAGGTTAGATTATGAGAACACTCAGTCCTCTTTTATTGTCATTTAGAAATGCATGTATGCATTAAGAAATGATACAATATTTCTCCAATCACAGAAAACAGGACAAACCAAAGACTAACACTGACAGAACCACATAATTATAACATATAGTTACAGCAGTGCAAAACAATACCATAATTTGATGAAGAGCAGACCATAGGCATGGTAAAAGAGGAAGTCTCAAAGTCCCAATCGACTGCTGATAGTCCCCGATAGCAGGCGGCAAAAGGGAGAAACTCCCTGCCATAAACCTCCAGGCACCATCAATTTGCCGATGCCTTGGAAGCAGCCGACCACAGTCGACCCTGAGTCCATCCATTCGAAAACTTCGAGCCTCCAACCAGCCCCTCCAATACAGCCTCCCGAGTGCCATCCTCTGCCGAGCACCTTCAACCTCGCCCTGGCCGCCGAAACAAGCAAAGCCGAGGATTCGGGGCCTTCTCCGCCGGTGATTCTGGTTACCATACAGTTGGGCCAAGCTTGGGGGATTTGGCCTTGCAGTTAGTCCAGGAACTAAGGTGAGCTGGAACCTTGGGGAAGAGTAACTATCAGCATTGGCAGAAAATCGTTGCGAATTAGAGATTTTAAAGATTAGCTTTACTTGTCACATGTACATCAAAACATGGGATGCAAGGGGGGTCATTTCCAGGGAGGGGTAACATCTACAACAGGTAGCAGATTTGGCCCAGTACATCACAGGTAAAACTCACCCAACCATTGAGCACGTCTGCACGAAACGTTGCCATAGAAAAGCAGCGTCCACCACCAAAGATCTTCACGACCCAGGGCGTGCTCTCTTCTCACCCTAGTCTCCAGGTAGGAGGTACAGGAGCCTCAGGACTCGCATCACCAGGTTCAGGAACAGTTACTACCCCTCAACCATCAGGCTCTTGAGCAAAAGGGGTTGATCACACTCATTTAGGGACTCTGTTATCTTGTTATTTCATGCTCATTATTTATTGCTATTTATTTATTATCTGAATTTAGTCATAGTCATACTTTATTGATCCCGGGGGAAATTAGTTATCGTTACAGTTGCACCATAAATAATAAATAGTAACAGATCCATAATAGTTAAATAGTAATATGTAAATTATGCCAGTAAATTATGAAATAAGTCCAGGACCAGCCTATTGGCTCAGGGTGTCTGACCCTCCAAGGGAGGAGTTGTAAAGTTTGATGGCCACAGGCAGGAATGACTTCCTATGACGCTCTGTGTTACATCTCGGTGGAATGAGTCTCTGGCTGAATGTACTCCTGTGCCCAACCAGTACATTATGTAGTGGATGGGAGACATTGTCCAAGATGGCATGCAACTTAGACAGCATCCTCTTTTCAGACACCATCGTGAGAGAGTCCAGTTCCATTCCCACAACATCACTGGCTTTATGAATGAGTTTATTGTGTGACGAGAATACACATAGATAAGATGTTAACTGTCCTGTGTGATCAGCAGTTGGTCTGCCACCTGTCTTCAAGAGAGAGATAAGGAACACAATGAAACAGCGTCTGGAGATGTGTAATGAAGGGACGGGAGAGAGAGAGCTGTCTGGAGCAGCTCCCCTTTTTGAACCCTGAACTGATTGAAGTGATGGACAGGCGATACCCCAGCAGGGGGATAAAAAGGGACAGGTTCGCTAAGGCAGGGACACACACGACACCCGAGGTAACGAGACCCTGGAAGCGGTGCACCTCTCACGAGTCGGTGGAAAGTATCGAACAATGCACAGGGTGGAAAGGTACGATCAGCGGGAACCCGGTGTGTGTCCGCCCTTGCCTGGGTGCCGGGTTCACTGCAGAGGATCGACCGCATCTGGAGGAGGGGTCACAGTCGGTGACCTCAGGTGACATCACCAAGGACCTGCCCAAAAGCTGCTTGTGAGCCATATCGCCGGTCTGTGAGTGAAGCCGTGACTGAATGATCAGTTGTTCTTGTTCTCTCTCTCTCTCCCCCCACATTGTCCATCGCCATGGCAACGATTACTGCGAACTGAACTACTAAATTGGACTGAACTTTGTGTCACTTTGAAATTGGTCATTTATCCCTAGACAACGATAGAGCTTGATTGATGCTGTTATCTTAATTCTGTGCACGTGTGGGTTTATCATTGCTGAACTGTTGCATTTATTATCCTTTCGATTACTGTGTTGCTTGTTTCTTTAATAAAACTTTCTTAGTTCTAGTAATCCAGACTCCAACTGAGTGATCCATTTCTGCTGGTTTGGCAACCCAGTTACGGGGTACGTAACAGTTGATTCTGTTGGTGTCTGCTACCCTCAGCCTGCTGTCCCAGCACACAACAACAAACATGATAGCACTGGCCACCACAGACTCATAGAACATCCTCAGCATCGTCTGGCAGATGTTAAAGGACCTCAGTCTCCTCAGGAAATAGAGATGGCTCTGACCCTTCTTGTAGACAGCCTCAGTGTTCTTTGACCAGTCCAGTTTATTATCAATTCGTATCCCCAGGTACTTGTAATCCTCCACCATGTCCACACTGACCCCCGGATGGAAACAGGGGTCACCGGTACCTTAGTTTGTTTACAGTTCCTGATGTTTACAGTTTACAGATCCTGTTTATAGTTATTGTCCCATTGATTTGCTAGATATGCCTGCAGAGGGTTGTATGTGGTGATGTGAATGTCCTCTGATAATAAATTTCACTTTACACTTTGAACATCCCTGCAGTGTTCCTGTGTTGATGGAGATCGTGGAGGGGATGTTTTTTGCCAATTCAAACTGACTGTGATCTACGAGAGAGGAAATCCAGGATCCAATTGCAAATGGGGGTCTTTTGGCTCAGGTCTTGGAGTTCACTGATTAGATTAGAGGGGATGATGGTGTGAAATGTCGAGCTGATGTGTGCATCTTTGCTGTCCAGATGTTCCCGGGTTGTGCGAGAAGCCAGTGAGATGGCATCTGCTGTCGACCCGTTGCTTCGGTAGGCAAATTGGATTAGGCCCCCTTCTGCCCAGCGTCTTGATGGAAAGTAAGACTGACAATCTTGGGGCAAGGCTGCTGGATCAGAGGCCGATCAGACAGTTCTCAGTTGTTTGCTGCACTGAAACTTGGTTAAGTGGGATACACCAGATGCAGTGATATGACCAGAAGGTTTTACAATTTGCAGAACTTTCAGAACTCTGGTAAGGATAGTCATAGTCATAGTCATACTTTATTGATCCTGAGGGAAATTTGGTTTTGTTACAGTTGCACCAACCAAGAACAGAGTATAAATATAGCCATATAAAACCATAAATAATTAAATGGAGTCATAAGTAGCTAGCCATCTGGACACAAGCTGGGGTCTGATCAGCCCCGGCTGGGTCACCTGGAGGAGATTGTATGATGTTGAAAGACCCGAAACACACAATGATTCCAGGAACATCACTGAAGATGTGTCTGGAAGCATCAATAGATGTATGTACACAGAATAGTAATATGTAAATTATGCCAGGAAATAAGTCCAGGACCAGCCTATTGGCTCAGGGTGTCTGACCCTCCAAGGGAGGAGTTGTAAAGTTTGATGGCCACAAACTTTAGGCAGGAATGACTTCCTATGATGCTCTGTGCTGCATCTCAGAGGAATGAGTCTCTGGCTGAATGTACTCCTGTGCCCCACCAATACATTATGTAGTGGATGGGAGACATTGTCCAAGATGGCATGCAACTTGGACAGCATCATCTTTTCAGACACCACCGTGAGAGTCCAGTTCCATCCCCACAACATCACTGGCCTTACGAATGAGTTTGTTGATTCTGTTGGTGTCTGCTACCCTCAGCCTGCTGCCCCAGCACACAACAGCAAACATGATAGCACTGGCCACCACAGACTCGTAGAACATCCTCAGCATCGTCCGGCAGATGTTAAAGGACCTCAGTCTCCTCAGGAAATAGAGACGGCTCTGACCCTTCTTGTAGACAGCCTCAGTGTTCTTTGACCAGTCCAGTTTATTGTCAATTCCTATCCCCTGGTATTTGTAATCCTCCACCATGTCCACACTGACCCCCTGGATGGAAACTGGGGTCACCGGTACCTTAGCTCTCCTCAGGTCTACCACCAGCTCCTTAGTCTTTTTCACATTAAGCTTCAGATAATTCTGCTCACACCACGTGACCATGACACCAAAGAAGTGGCGGCCTATGCCTTTTGGGCAATTCTCACAGGGGTTACATCAACTTCTTGTTCCCCGGACTTCAAACAACTAACGATTAGTGGGGGAGGAGGAGCTTCGGAGTATGATGGCACCTGATACCGTTCCCTGTGCTTGCATCTTTAGAAACAGCTCTGTTTCTATCTTTGATATCTCTATTTTCCCCTTTCAAGGTTCTCTTGAAGACCCCGACCTGGAGTTACATGCTGACTTCGGTTCTTTCCGGGAATGGGGCCCGCTCTCGGGGTCTCACGACCGGTTGCTTTTCGATACGCCAAGGACGCAGCCTAGAAGACCGGTGCGCCTTCAGGGTTCCGGGATTTTGTGGCTCTGGAGGCAGGCGGACTCGAGGTCGGTGATGCTGCAGGAGACTGGTGTGTCGTGGGAGACGGAAGATCTTTGGGCACAGAGCTCAGGGAAAAAGCAACGCGGCAGACTTTTAACATCGTAAGTCAGCGAGTTGTCTGGTATGATCCCCCCTCTCGCTGTGAAACGGAGACACCTCTTTCTCCCTTATTAAGGAAGAGACAGAGAGCCAGTGATATGTCGGATTACCGGGTGAACGAGTAGTCTTTGGTGTACTGCCAGTCTGTGTCTTTATTGATGCTTTGCTGCACGCTCGAGTGCTCGGTGGGCGGGGGCACCAATGCTCTTTTTTTGCTGATGGGGGGGGGATCGTCGCTTTGCTGCTGCTTATACATGGGTGGGGGATTTTGGGGTTCTAACACTTAACTGTCATTCATTCCCTGGGGCACTCCTTTGTTTTCGTGGATGTTTGTGAAGAAAGAGAATTTCAGGATGTATGTTCTACACATTTCCCTGACATTAAATGTACCTTTGAAAGCTTTGATTAAATGTAGGCCATTCTATCTGCCTCCAGGGTGCTCATCCGTGACCCTGACCGCAGTTTACTTACCACCAGCAGCCGACTATAAGCAAGCACTCGCTAAACTGCACGATGTTGTCTATAGGCAAGAGTAAGAACATCAGGTTGTACACGGTGTATATTCTCTGATATTAAATGGAACAATAGACAATAGGTGCAGGGGTAGGCCATTTGGCCCTTCGAGCCAGCACCGCCATTCACTGTGATCATGACCACAATCAGTACCCTTTTCCTGCCTTCTCCCCATATCCCTTGACTCTGCTATCATTAAGAGCTCGATCTAACTCTTTCTTGAAAGCATCCAGAGAATTGGCTTCCACTGCCTTCTGAGGCAGAATATTCCACTGATCCACAACTCTCTGGGTGAAGAAGTTTTTCCTCAACTCCGTTCTAAATGGTCTACCCCTTATTCTTAAACTGTGGCCTCTGGTTCTGGACTCCCCCCAACATCGGGAACATGCTTCCTGCCTCTAGCATGTCCAATCCCTTAATAATCTTATATGTTTCAATCAGATCCCCTCTCATCCTTCTAAATTCCAGTGTATACAACCCCAGTCACTCCAATCTTTCGACATATGACAGTCCCGCCATCCCGGGAATTAACCCAGTGAACCTACGCTGCACTCCCACCATAGCAAGAATGTCCTTCCTCAAATTTTGAGACCCAAACTGCACACAATACTCCAGGTGTGGTCTCACCAGGACCTTGTACAGCTGCAGAAGGACCTCTTTGCTCCTATACTCAACTCCCCTTGTTATGAAGGCCAACATGCCATTAGCTTTCTTCACCAGCCTGCTGTACCTGCATGCTTACTTTCAGTAACTGATGAACAAGGACACCGAGATCTCGTTGTACTTCCCGTTTTCCTAACTTGACACCATTCAGATAGTAATCTGCCTCCCTGTTCTTGCCACCAAAGTGGATAACCTCACATTTATCCACATTAAACTGCATCTGCCCACTCACCCAACCTGTCCAAGTCACCCTGTATTCTCATAACATCCTCCTCACATTTAACACTGACACCCAGCTTTGTGTCATCTGCAAATTTGCTAATGTTACTTTTAACCCCTTCATCTAAATCATTAATGTATATTGTAAGTAACTGCAGTCCCAGCACCGAGCCTTGCGGTACCCCACTAGTCACCGCCTGCCATTCTGAAAAGGACCCGTTAATCCCTACTCTTCATTTCCTGTCTGCCAACCAATTTTCTATCCATGTCAGTACACTACCCCCAATACCATGTGCTCTAATTTTGCCCACTAACCTCCTATATGGGACCTTATCAAAGGCTTTCTGAAAGTCCAGGTACACTACATCCACTGGCTCTCCCTTGTCCATTTTCATAGTTACATCCTCAAAAAATTCCAGAAGATTAGTCAAGCACGATTTCCCCTTCGTAAATCCATGCTGACTCGGTCCGATCCTGTTGCTGCCATCCAAATGTGCCGCTATTTCATCCTTTATAATTGACTCCAGCATCTTGAAGATTTTGAAGCATTTTGGAACATTTGACACAGACCGTTGATGTGCCCGCCAGTGTTGCCATGCTGGCAGTGCCAACAAAGCATGCACACAACATACTAAACTCTAACTCGTACCTACAGGGGCACGACTGAGAGCATCCTGACTGGCTGCATCACTGCCTGGTATGGGAACTGTACTTCCCTCAATCGCAGGACACTGCAGAGAGAGGTGCGGACAGCCCAGTGCATCTGTAGTTGTGAACTTCCCACTTATTCAGGAAATTTACAGAGACAGGTGTGTAAAAAGGGCCCGAAGGATCATTGGAGACCCAAGTCACCCCAACCACAAACTGTTCCAGCTGCTACCATCCGGGAAATGGTATCGCAGCATAAAAGCCAGGACCAACAGGCTCCGGGACAGCTTCTTCCACCAGGCCATCAGACTGATTAATTCACGCTGACACAATTGTACTTCTATGCTATATTGACTGTCTATTTATTACAAATTACTATAGTTTGCACATTGCACATTCAGACGGAGACGTAACGTAAAGATTTTTACTCCTTGTGTATGTGAAGGATGTAAGAAATAAAGTCAATTCAGTTCAATTCATACATGTTTGGAATGTGGGAGGAAACGAGATCACTTTGGGGAAACAGGCGGTCCCAGGAAGAAAGTACAAACTCCTTACAGACAGCAGGGGGCATAGAAACCAATTACCAGGGGTGATTGATAAGTTTGTGGCTGAAGGTAGAAGGAGTCAATTTTAGAAAACCTAGCACATTTATTTTTCAACATAGTCCCCTCCTACATTTACACACTTAGTCCAGCAGTCACGGAGCATACGGATCTTGGACCTCCGGTAAGTGTTCACAGCAGGGGTGATTGATAGGTTTGTGGCCTAGGGGAGAAGGAGATGAGTTATACAGCTCTCGTTACATACACATGCAGGTCAACTCTTTGAATGATTATGCAGAAAGTTTGAAGTTAATAACTCATCAGTTAATTACTCATCGGAGCGATTGATAGGTTCGTGTCCTAGGGTAGAAGGACAACTACTACTACTACGTCGACTCAGGCCCAGGGGGCCGGCATCGGGCACGATGACGGACTCTCCACTTCTCCCTCTCCCTCATCAGTGTGTTCAGTTCATCTACATTAGCCGCGCCGCTGTCTTCTAGGAGCGTGTTGACCACAGTCTTGGGAGGGTGCCCAGGGTTCATCCTCCCGTGCTTGGGCTCCCGTCTGATGACTAGGCTGGCAGGTAGCTCGGGGTGGCGTAGACAGTGCCCTGCTAGTTGCAGTCTTCTCACCTCGGTTTTAGTGGAGAGCATCGGTAGGTTGTTATAGAGCTCGAAGTTCGTCATGTGCTGTTGCCAACTCACGTCAAGAGCCATCCGGAGCATTCGTGTATAGCAACCATCTAGAGACTTCCGCATAGTCTTGGTGAGTGTCCACGTCTCACATCCGTACGTGAGAATGGACTCTATAACTGCTGTGAAAATCCTCTTTTTAAGCCCTCTGGTCAGGTTCGACTTCCAGATTTCCTTCATGTCGTTCACAGCCCTCCACGCCAGTGCCTTCCGTACCTTTATGTCCTTCTCCGAACTCATCATTCTTGACCCGAGGTACTTGTAGTCAAAGACTTTCTTAGTGGTATCATTCTCTACGGTCTTGAGAGTACCTTCATCACAGTTAAATGCCATGTACTCTGTCTTTTTAGCGTTTAGTGTGGAAGGAGATGAGTTATTAACTTCAAGCTTTCTGCGTAATCACCAGAAGAGTTGAATTGCATGCGCATGTAACGAGAGCTGTATAACTTATCTCCTTCTACCTTAGGCCACAAACTTATCAATCACCCCTCGAAGCCAATCCCTGACACTGTAAGAGTGCCACACTAACCAGTACACTACCGTGAAGCCCCAGGCGGAATTGGAATATTACATTAATATTATAAAACTGGTTTATTGTTGCCAGATGTATCGAGATACAGTGAAAAGCCAGCCTTGCATGCCGTTCCCATGGATCGGGGACTGCTAATTTTCACATTGTTTGTCAGTGATTTGGATAATGGAATCGATGGCTTTGAGGCAAAGTTTGAGGATGATACGAAGATAGGTGGAGGGGTAGGTAGTGCTGAGGAAGCAACCCGATTGCAGTAGGTTGGAGGTATGGGCAAAAAGAAGCGTCAGACAGTAAACAGCTCTGGGAAATGTATCATGATGCATTTTGGTAAAAGGAACAACAGTGCGGTCTCTTATCTCAATGGGGAGAAAATTCAAACATCAGAGGTGCAGAGGGACTTGGGAGTCCTCGTGCAAGACCCCCAGTGGGTTAATTTACAGGTGGTAAAGAAGGCAAATGGAATGTTGGCATTTAATTCAAGGAGAATAGAATATGAAAGCAAGGAAATAATGCTGAGCCTTTATAAGACACTAGTCGGGCCGCACTTGGAGTATCGCCAACAGTTTTGGGCCCCATTTCTCAGAAAGGATGTGTTGCTGTTGGAGAGATTCCAGAGGATGATTCCGGGAATGAAGGGGTTAACATTACTACTCTCTCCACACCCATGACTGTGTGGCTAGGCATAACTCAAATACCATCTATAAATGTGCTGATGATACAACCATTGTTGGTAGAATCTCAGGTGGTGACGAGAGGGTGTACAGGAGTGAGATAAGCCAACTATTGGAGTGGTATCACAGCAACAACCTGGCACTCACCGTCAGTAAGACGAAAGAGCTGACTGTGGACTTCAGGAAGGGTAAGATGAAGGAACACGTACCGATCCTCATACAGGGATCAGAAGTGGAGAGAGTGAGCAGCTTCAAGTTCCTGGGTGTCAGTATCTCTGAGGATCTAACCTGGTCCCAACATATCGATGCAGTTATAAAGAAGGCAAGACAGTGGCTATACTTTATTAGGAGTTTGAAGAGATTTGGCATGTCAACAGATACACTAAAAAACTTTTATAGATGTACCATGGAGAGCATTCTGACAGGCTGCATCACTGTCTGGTATGGAGGAGCTACTGTACAGGACTGAAAGAAGCTGCAGAGGGTTGTAAATCTAGTCAACTCCATCTTGGGTACTAGCCTACAAAGTACCCAGGACACCTTCAAGGAGCGGTGTCTCAGAAAGGCAGCGTCCATTATTAAGGACCTCCAGCATCCAGGGCATGCCCTTTTCTCACTGTTACCATCAGGGAGTGGGTACAGGAGCCTGAAGACACACACTCAACGATTCAGGAACAGCTTCTTCCCCTCTGCCATCAGGGAGGAGGTACAGGAGCCTGAAGACACACACTCAACGATTCAGGAACAGCTTCTTCCCCTCTGCCATCAGGGAGGAGGTACAGGAGCCTGAAGACACACACTCAACGATTCAGGAACAGTTTCTTCCCCTCTGCCATCAGGGAGGGGGTACAGGAGCCTGAAGACACACACTCAACGATTCAGGAACAGCTTCTTCCCCTCTGCCATCAGGGAGGAGGTACAGGAGCCTGAAGACACACACTCAACGATTCAGGAACAGCTTCTTCCCCTCTGCCATCAGGGAGGAGGTACAGGAGCCTGAAGACACACACTCAACGATTCAGGAACAGTTTCTTCCCCTCTGCCATCAGGGAGGGGGTACAGGAGCCTGAAGACACACACTCAACGATTCAGGAACAGCTTCTTCCCCTCTGCCATTCGATTCCAAAATGGACATTGAACCTGTGGACACTACCTCACTTTTTTATTATTTCTGCTTTTTGCATGATTTTTAATCTCTTCAATATATGTATACTGTAATTGATTTACTTATTTATTATTATCTCTTCTATATTATGTGTTGCATTGAATTATTGCTGCTAAGTTAAGAAATTTCCTGACACATGCCAGAATATGGATTCCAGAAGACATTGAAAAGCGTGTCAGAAAGCCAATGTCATGATAATCGTTGGGGTTTTTGACATGAAAGTGGATTGGGAAAACCAGGCCAGTACTGGACCTCAAGAGAGAGAATTTGTCGAATGTCTAAGGGATGGCTTTTTAGAACAGCTTGTTGTTGAGCCCACTAGGGGATCAGCTGTGCTGGATTGGGTGCTGTGCAATGATACGGAGGTGATAAGAGAGCTTAAGGTTAAGGAACCCTTGGGGAACAGTGATCACAATATGATCAAGTTCACTTTGAAATTTGAGAAGGAGAAACGAAATTCCAATGTGTCAGTATTTCAGTGGAATAAAGGAAATTACAATGGCATGAGAGGGGAACTGGCCAAGGTTGACTGGAAAGGGACACTAGCAGGAAGGACAGTAGAGAAACAATGGCTGGAGTTTCTGTGAAAAATGAGGGAAGTGCAAGACAGATATATTCCAAACAAGAAGAAATTTTGAATGGAAGATGGACACTACCATGGCTGACAAGTGAAGTCAGAGTCAAAGTAAAAGCAAAAGAGAGGGCATACAAGGAAGCCAGAGCTAGTGGGAAGATAGAGGATTGGGAAGCTTTTAAAAACTCGCAGAAGGAAACTAAGAAGCTCATTGGGAAGGAAAAGATGAATTACGAAAGGAATCTGGCAACTAGTATCAAAGAAAATACTAAAAGCTTTTTTAAGTATATAAAGGGTAAAAGAGAGTTGAGGGTAGATATAGGACAAATACAAAATGACGCTAGAGATATTGTAATGAGAGAAGCAGGGATGGCAGAGGAACTAAATGTGTATTTTGCATCAGTCTTCACAGTGGAAGACCTCTGCAGTATACCAGACATTCAGGAGTGTCAGGGAAGTGAATTATGTGCAGTGAAAATTACGACTGAGAAGGTGCTCAGGAAGCTTAATGGTCTGACGGTGGATAAATCTCCTGGACCTGATGGAATGCAGCCTTGCGTTCTGAAGGAAGTAGCTGGAGAGATTGTGGAGGCATTAACAATGATCTTTTAAGAATCGATAGATTCTGACATTGTACCGAATGACTGGAAATTTGCAAAAGTTACTCTGCTATTTAAGAAGGGTGGAAGGCAGCAGAAAGGAAACTATAGACCTGTTAGCCTGACATCAGTGGTTGGGAAGTTGTTGGAATCGATTGTTAGGGATGAGATTACGGAGTACCAGGAGGCACATGACAAGACAGACCAAAGCCAGCATGGTTTCCTGAAAGGAAAATCATGTCTGACTAACCTACCACAACTTTTTGAGGAAATTACAAGCAGGGTAGACAAAGGAGATGCAATGGATGTGGCGTACTTGGATTTTCAGAAGGCCTTTGACAAGGTGCTGATAAGAGCCCATGGAATTACAGGGAAGTTACTAGCGTGGGTGGAGCATTGGTTGATGGGCAGAAAACAGAGTGGGAATAAAGTGATCCTATTCTGGCTGGCTGCTGGTTACCAGTGGAGTTCCCAAGGGACCATTGCTTTTTATGTCAATGATTTGGACTATGGAATTAATGGATTTGTGGCTAAATCTGCCAATGATACAAAGATAGGTGGAGGAGCGGGTAGTGTTGAGGAAACAGACAGCCTGCAGAGAGACTTTGATAGCTTAGGGGAATGGGCAAAGAAGTAGCAAATGAAATACAATGTTGGAAAGTGTATGGTCATGCACTTTGGTGGAAGAAATAAATGGGAAGACTATTATTTAGATGGGGAAAGAATTCGAAATGCAGAGATGCAAAGGGACTTGGGAGTCCTTGTCCAAGATACCCTAAAGGTTAACCTCCAGGTTGAGTCAGTGGTGAAGAAGGTGAATGCAATGTCGGCATTCATTTCTAGAGGTATAGAATATAAGAGCAGGGATGTGATGTTGAGGCTCTATAAGGCACTCGTGAGACCACACTTGGAGTATTGTGTGCAGTTTTGGGCTCCTTATTTTAGAAAGGATATACTGACATTGGAGAGAGTTCAGAGGAGATTTATGAGAATGATTCCAGGAATGAAAGGGTTACTGTATGACGAACGTCTGGCAGCTCTTGGGCTGTATTCCCTGGAGTTCAGGTGAATGAGGGAGGGATCTCATAGAAACATTCCGAATGTTAAAAGGCCTGAACAGATTAGATATGGCAAAGTTATTTCCCATGGTAGGGGAGTCTAGGACAAGAGGGCATGACTTCAGGATTGAAGGATGTCCATTTAGAAGAGATATGAAGAAATTACTTTAGTCAGAGGGTGGTAAATCTGTGGAATTTGTTGCCACGAGTGGCTGTGGAGGCCAAGTCATTGGGTGTATTTGAGGCAGAGATAGATACGTTCTTGATTAACCAGGGCATGAAAAGGTATGGGGGAGAAGGCAGGGGAATGGAAGAATTGGATCAACCATGATTGAATGGCAGAGCAGACTTGATGGGCTGAATGGCCTACTTCTGCTCCTATATCTTCTGGTCTTCTGGTCTTATAATAAACCTGATTCTGATTCCGACATTAGAGGAGTGTTTGGCAGCTCTGGGCCTGTACTCACTGGAATTTAGAAGAATGTCGGGGGGTTTCATCGAAACATACCGAATGTTGAAAGGACTAGATAGGGTGGATGTGGAGAGGACGTTCCCTCTGGTGGGGGTAACCAGAACTGGGGCGCACAGCCTCAGAATTGAGGGGTGACTTTTCAGAATGGAGGTAAGGAGGGATTTATTTTAGCCAGAGAGTAGTAAAACTGGGGAATGCTCTGTCACAGGCTGCAGTGGAGGCCAAGTTCGTGGGTATATTTAAGGCGGACGTTGATTGGTCAGGACATCAAAGGTTATGGCGAGAAGGCAGGTGTATGGGGTTGACTGGGATCCGGGGTCAGTCATGATGGAGTGACGGAGCAGACTCGATGGGCTGAATGGCCTAATTCTGCTCCGATGTCTTACGTTCTTATAGTTTTATCAGATCATTACACAGAGCATTGAGGTAGAACAAGATAAAACAATAACAATGCAGAATAGAAAGGTCACAGCTACAGAGCGAGTGTAGTGCAGGCAGGAAACGTTCAAGATCACATTGAGGTAGAACATCAGTATCAGGTTTAAACTCACCATCGTATGTCATGAAAACTGTTAACTTTGCAGCAGGATGCAACACATAATAGAGAGAGAAAAGAAACTGTGAATTACAGCAGGTGAATTCAGCCAGAGACTCATTCCACCGAGATGCAACACAGAGTGTCATAGGAAGTCATTCCTGCCTGTGGCCATCAAACTTTACAACTCCTCCCTTGGAGGGTCAGACACCCTGAGCCAATAGGCTGGTCCTGGACTTATTTCCATCTGGCATAATGTATATATTATTATTTAATTATTTATAGTTTTATATTGCTATATCTATACTTGGTTGGTGCAACTGTAACGAAACCCAGTTTCCCTCCGGATCAATAAAGTATGTCTATCACTATGATTATAAGTGTATGTACGAGGGGTGATTGATAAGTTCGTGGCCTAAGGTTATACGGCTCTCGTTACGTGCACATGAAGTTCAACTCTTTGAGTGATTATGCAGAAAGTTTGAAGTTAATAACCTTTGCGGTATTTCTGTTTCAGATCATTGAAAATTACTAGGTTTTCTAAAATTGACTCCTTCTACCTTAGGCCAGGAACTTATCAATCACCCCTCGTATATTAAATAGTCGCCTTAAATAGGTAGTGCAAAAACTAGAAATAAAAAAATAGTGAGGTAGTGTCCATAGATTCGACGTCCGTTCGGAAATCTGAACATTGAGTCACAGTGGATTTAATTTGGCTCTTTTTTGACGCTGATCAAAAGGAAAAGACTTTCGTGTCAAAGTGAAAACAAGTCTCTACAAAGTGATCTAAATTAATTACAAATATAAAACACAAAATAATTGATTGTGTAAGTATTCACCCCCTTTAATATGACACGCCAAATCATCACTGGTGCAGCCAATTGGTTGGAGAAGTCACAGAATTTGTTAAATGGAGATCACCGTGTGCAGTCACGGTGCTTCAACTGATTGTAGTAAAAATACACCTGTATCTGGAAGATCCAACTGCTGGTGAGTCAGCATCCTGGCAAAAACTACACCATGAAGACAAAAGAACACTCCAAGCAACTCTGTGAAGAGGTTATTGAAAAGCACAAGTCAGGAGACGGATACAAGAAAATTTCCAAGTCACTGAATATCCCTTGGAGTACAGTTAAATCAATCATCAAGAACTGGAAAGAATATGGCACAGCTGTAAATCTGCCTAGAGCAGGCCGTCCTCAAAACCTGAGTGACCGTGCAAGAAGGGGACGAGTGAGGAGGGCCACCAAGAAGACCTGTAACAACTCTGGAGGAGTTACAAGCTTCAGTGGCTGAGATGGGGGAGACTGCACATACAACAACTGTTGGCCGGGTGCTTCACCAATCACAATTTTACAGGAGAGTGGCAACAAGAAAGCCACTGTTGAAAGGAACTCACATGAAATCTTGGCTAGAGTTTGCCAGAAGGCCTGTGGGAGCCTCTGGCTTTTTGCCCGAGACTAAATGCTATATGTTTGGCGTAAGCCAAACACTGCACGTAATCAAAAACACACCATCCCAACCATAAAACACGGTGATGGCTGCGTCATGCTGTGGGGATGCTTCACTGCAGCAGGCCCTGGAAGGCTTGTGAAGGTAGAGTGTAAAATGAATGCAGCAAAATACAGGGAAATCCTGGAGGAAAACCTGATGCAGTCTGCAAGAGAACTGTGACTTGGGAGAAGATTTTGTTTTCCAGCAAGACAATGACCGCAAACATCGAGCCAAAGCTACACAGGAATGGCTTAAAAACAACAAAGTTAATGTTCTGGAGTTGTCCCGACCTTAACTGGTGGCTGGACTTGAAAAGGGCTGTTCACTCATGATCCCTATGCAATCTGACAGAGCTTGAGCAGTTTTGTAAAGAAGAATGGGGGAAATTTGCAGTGTCCAGATGTGCAAAGCTGATAGAGACCTATCCACACAGACTCAACGCTGTAATTGCTGCCAAAGGTGCATCTACTAAATACTGACTTGAAGGGGGTGAATACTTGCACAATCAAACGTTTTGTGTTTTATATTTGTAATTAATTTAGATCACTTCATAGAGATCTGTTTTCACTTTGACACTTTCTCTGTTGATCTGTGTCAAAAAAGCCAAATTAAATCCACTGTGATATGTTGTCAGACAATAAAACATGAAAACTTCCGGGGGGGGGGGCGGGTGAATACTTTTTATAGGCACTGTATATGTCACCATATACAACCCTGAGATTCATTTTCTTGTGGGCATACCCAATAAATCTATAGAATAATAACCATAACAGAATCAATGGAAGACCATACCAACTTGGGTGTTCAGCCAGGAGAGCAAGAGACAACAAACCGTGCAAATACAAAAAGAAAGAATGAAGTATGGAGAACACAAGATGAAGGGTCCTTGAAAGTGAGTCCAGAGGTTGTGGGGACACTTCAATGATGGGGCAAGTGAAGTTGAATGAAGTTATCCCCTCTGCTTCACGAGCCTGATGGTTGAGGGGTAATAACTGTTCCTGAACCTGGTGGTGTGGGACCTGAGGCTCCTGTACCTCCTTCCTGATGGTTGAGGGGGTAATAACTGTTCCTGAACCTGGTGGTGTGGGACCTGAGGCTCCTGTACCTCCTTCCTGATGGTTGAGGGGTAATAACTGTTCCTGAACCTGGTGGTGTGAGTCCTGAGGCTCCTGTACCTCCATCCTGATGGTTGAGGGGTAATAACTGTTCCTGAACCTGGTGGTGTGAGTCCTGAGGCTCCTGTACCTCCTTCCTGATGGTTGAGGGGTGATAACTGTTCCTGAACCTGGTGGTGTGGGAACTGAGACTCCTGTACCTCCTTCCTGATGGTTGAGGGGGTAATAACTGTTCCTGAACCTGGTGGTGTGGGTCCTGAGGCTCCTGTACCTCCATCCTGATGGTTGAGGGGTAATAACTGTTCCTGAACCTGGTGGTGTGAGTCCTGAGGCTCCTGTACCTCCTTCCTGATGGTTGAGGGGTGATAACTGTTCCTGAACCTTGTGGTGTGGGTCCTGAGGCTCCTGTACCTCCTTCCTGATGGTTGAGGGGTAATAACTGTTCCTGAACCTGGTGGTGTGAGTCCTGAGGCTCCTGTACCCCCATCCTGACGGTTGAGGGGTAATAACTGTTCCTGAACCTGGTGGTGTGAGTCCTGAGGCTCCTGTACCTCCTTCCTGATGGTTGAGGGGTAATAACTGTTCCTGAACCTGGTGGTGTGAGTCCTGAGGCTCCTGTAGCTCCTTCCTGATGGTTGAGGGGTAATAACTGTTCCTGAACCTGGCGGTATGAGCCCTGAGGCTCCTGTACCTTCCTTCAGTGAGAAGGGAGCATGTCTTGGGTTGTGGGAGTCTCTGCTGATGGAAGCAGCTTTCCTGCAACAATGCTTCATGTAGATGTGCTCAATGGTGGGGAGGGCCTTACCCGTGATGGACTGGGTTGTATCCACTACTTTTTGTAGGATTTTCCTTTCAAGGGCATGGGTGTTTCCCTACTAAGCTGTGATGCAGCCAGTCAATAGCCTCTCCACTGCACATCTAAAGAAGCTCGTCAAAGTTCTAGCCGCCATACCAGATCTACGCAAATTCCTAAGGAAGTCGAGGTGCTGTGGATCTTTCTGAGCAATTGCACTAGCGTGCTGAACCCAGGACAAGTCGCCTGAAATGACAACACCACGGAATTCCAAGCTGCTGACCCTCTCATCCTCCAACCAGGACCGGTTCATGGACCTCTGGTTTCCTGCTCCTGGACTCACACCTGGAGTATTGTGTGGAGTTGTGGTCGCCCCACCCATAAGAAGGATGTGGGGAGTCCAGAACCAGAGGCCACAGTTTAAGAATAAGGGGTAGACAATTTAGAACGGAGTTGAGGAAAAACTTTTTCACTCAGAAGGTTGTGGATCTGTGGAATGCTCTGCCTCAGAAGGCAGTGGAGGCCAATTCTCTGGATTCTTTCTAAGAGAGTTAGATAGAGCTCTTAAAGATAGCGGAGTGAAGGGATATGGGGAAAAGGCAGGAACGGGGTACTGATTGTGGATGATCAACCATGATCACAGTAAGTGGTGGTGCTGGCTCGAAGGGCCGAATGGCCTACTCCTGCACCTGTTGTCTATTGTAAGATAGGTTGAAGGTTACGGTTCGAGAGAGAGAGGGATATTAGGGGTGAGCGTAGCATAGTCATTGTCATAGTCATAGTCATACTTTATTCATCCCGGGGGAAATTGGTTTTTGTTACAGTTGCACCATAAATAATAAATATTAATAGAAGCATAAATAGTTAAATAGTAATATGTAAATTATGCCAGGAAATTATGAAATAAGTCCAGGACCAGCCTATTGGCTCAGGGTGTCTGACTCTCCAAGGGAGGAGTTGTAAAGTTTGATGGCCACAGGCAGGAATGACTTCCTATGATGCTCTGTGTTGCATCTCGGTGGAATGAGTCTCTGGCTGAATGTACTCCTGTTCCCACCCAGTACATTATGTAGTGGATGGGAGACATTGTCCAAGATGGCATGTAACTTGGACAGCATCCTCTTTTCAGACACCACCGTCAGAGAGTCCAATTCCATCCCCACAACATCACTGGCCTTACGAATGAGTTTGTTGATTCTGTTGGTGTCTGCTACCCTCAGCCTGCTGCCCCAGCACACAACAGCAAACATGATAGCACTGGCCACCACAGACTCGTAGAACATCTTCAGCATCGTCCGGCAGATGTTAAAGGACCTCAGTCTCCTCAGGAAATAGAGACGGCTCTGACCCTTCTTGTAGACAGCCTCAGTGTTCTTTGACCAGTCCAGTTTATTGTCAATTCCTATCCCCAGGTATTTGTAATCCTCCACCATGTCCACACTGACCCCCCGGATGGAAACAGGGGTCACCGGTACCTTCGCTCTCCTCAGGTCTACCACCAGCTCCTTAGTCTTTTTCACATTAAGCTGCAGATAATTCTGCTCACACCATGTGACAAAGTTTCCTACCGTAGCCCTGTACTCAGCCTCATCTCCCTTGCTGATGCATCCAACTATGGCAGAGTCATCAGAAAACTTCTGAAGATGACAAGACTCTGTGCAGTAGTTGAAGTCCGAGGTGTAAATGGTGAAGAGAAAGGGAGACAAGACAGTCCCCTGTGGAGCCCCAGTGCTGCTGATCACTCTGTCGGACACACAGTGTTGCAAGCACACGTACTGTGGTCTGCCAGTCAGGTAATCAAGAATCCATGATACCAGGGAAGCATCCACCTGCATCGCTGTCAGCTTCTCCCCCAGCAGAGCAGGGCGGATGGAGTTGAACGCATTGGAGAAGTCCAAAAACATGACCCTCACAGTGCTCGCTGGCTTGTCCAGGTGGGCGTAGACACGGTTCAGCAGGTAGACGATGGCATCCTCAACTCCTAGTCGGGACTGGTAGGCGAACTGGAGGGGATCTAAGTGTGGCCTGACCATAGGCTGGAGCAGCTCCAGAACAAGTCTCTCCAGGGTCTTCATGATGTGGGAGGTCAATGCCACCGGTCTGTAGTCATTGAGACCGCTGGGGCGCGGTGTCTTCGGCACAGGGACGAGGCAGGACGTCTTCCACAGCACAGGAACCCTCTGGAGCCTCAGGCTCAGGTTGAATACATGGTGAAGTACTCCACATAGCTGAGGGGCACAGGCTTTGAGCACCCTCGTATTGACACCATCCGGTCCTGCAGCCTTGGTTGGGTTGAGACATTTCAGCTGTCTTCTCACCTGTTCAGCCGTGAAGCCCACCGTGGTGGTTTTGTGAGGAAGGGGTACAGTCATGAGAGCAGGGTGGGGGACTGTGAGGAGGGGTAGGAGGGGAGAGTGGAATATGTGTTGGTTGGGAGCCGACAACAGATGGCTCATGTGTGGGATGGGCAGGGGCCACAATGTCAGATCTGTTAAAGAACAGGTTAAGTTCGTTGGGCCTGTCCACACTGCCTTCAGCTCCTCTGTTGTTAGTTTTCCGGAACCCAGCGATGGTCCTCATCCCCCTCCAGACCTCTCTCGTGTTGTTCTGCTGGAGTTTCCACTCAAGCTTCCTCCTGTACCTGTCTTTAGCCTCATAGCGTCATCTCAGGGGCAGACATAGCGTCATCGAAAAGTACAGCACAAAAACCAGGCCCTTCAGCCCATCTAGACGGTGCCGAACCATTTAAACCACCCAGTCCCACCGACAATAGCCCCTACAGTCCGCGCACGTACCCAAATTTCTCTCAGACACTGAAATCATACCCGCCCCCGCCCCCATGCGCTGGGCAGCCCGTTCCGCACTCTCCCCCACCCTCCTGAGTGAAGCGCCCCCTCCACCCGTGTTCTCCTTAAGCACTCCAACTTTCACCCTTAACCCCTGACCTCTAATTGCCGTCCCACCCGACCTCAGTAGGGGGAAATAGTGGGTGGTGGCGGGGGGAGATTTAATCCACATTCAGTTCGGAGAAGGGGCAAATCAATTACAGCGCTAGTCATCCAGTTTTAATTCCCACCACAGCTTCAACACCCCCCAGCAACAGCTCGTGTTTCCTCCCACTTTCCGAAGATCTACGGGTTCGCGGGTTAAAGCTTCACACGGCTGGTACCGCGCTCCATTGCCAGCTAGGCAAACGAAAGTGCCTTTGGGGCTCTTGCATCAGTTGCCCGATGGGAGGGGTAGATGGGAGAATTGGGGGGGTGGTGTTTGATTACGCTGGCTGCATGAGTTGCAGATGGAGCCTCTGGGGGGAAGGCGGCACCACCCCGCCCACAAAGCCCAAACTGGAGGAAATCTGCAGATGCTAGAATTTCAAGCAACACACACCAAGACTTCCGCCACCTCCAACGGGATCCCACCACTAAGCACATCTTTCCCTCCTCCCACCTCTTTGCTTTCCGCAGGGATCGCTCCCTACGCGACTCCCTTGTCCATTCGTCCCCCCCATCCTTCCCCACCGATCTCCCTCCTGGCACTTATCCTTGTAAGCGGAACAAGTGCTACACATGCCCTTACACTTCCTCCCTTACCACCATTCAGGGCCCCAAACAGTCCTTCCAGGTGAGGCAACACTTCACCTGTGAGTCGACTGGGGTGATATACTGCGTCCGGTGCTCCCGTTGTGGCCTTTTATATATTGGCGAGACCCAACGCAGACTGGGAGACCGCTTTGCTGAATGTCTACGCTCTGTCTGCCAGAGAAAGCAGGATCTCCCAGTGGCCACACATTTTATTTCCACGTCCCATTCCCATTCTGACATGTCTATCCACGGCCTCCTCTACTGTAAAGATGAAGCCACACTCAGGTTGGAGGAACAACACTTTATATTCAGTCTGGGTAGCCTCCAACCTGATGGCATGAACATCGACTTCTCAAACTTCCGCTAAGGCCCCACCTCCCCCTCGTACCCCATCCGTTATTTATTTATATACACACATTCTTTCTCTCACTCTCCTTTTTCTCCCTCTGTCCCTCCGACTTTACCCCTTTCCCATCCTCTGGTTTCCCCACCCCCTTGTCTTTCTCCCTGGACCTCCTGTCCCATGATCCTCTCATATCCCTTTTGCCAATCACCTGTCCAGCTCTTGGCTCCATCCCTCCCCCTCCTGTCTTCTCCTATCATTTTGGATCTCCCCCTCCCCCTCCCACTTTCAAATCTCTTACTAGCTCTTCCTTCAGTTAGTCCTGACGAAGGGTCTTGGCCTGAAACGTCGACTGTATCTCTTCCTAGAGATGCTGCCTGGCCTGCTGCGTTCACCAGCAACTTTTGTGTGTGCCGCCCACAAAGCTGGCTTCTATCCCTCTCTGGTAAGGTTAAACCCAATCACCTCACGTCCGTGGGTTCCTCGCCTTAAACCCCACGAGACTCCTCCGCCAGGGGACTCCGGCAAACAGGTCAGACGCCATTTCTCTTCGAACGGCAGATTCTACAAAAAGGAGTGGGTTCACGGGTCAAAGCCCTCCCAAACATTCAGCTCATTCTACAGGAAAGGCTGTCGGAGGAAAGCAGCTGTCCATCGGTCAGAGATCTTCACCTTGCAGGCCCACGCTCTCCTCTCGCTGCTGCCATCATGGTAGAAGGTACAGGAGCCTCAGGACTCGCACCACTGGGTTCCGGAACAGTTATTACCCCTCACCCATCAGGAAGAAGGTACAGGAGCCTCAGGATCCACACCACCAGGTTCAGGAACAGTTATTACCCCTCAACCATCAGGAAGGAGGTACAGGAGCCTCAGGTCCCACACCACCAGGTTCAGGAACAGTTATTAACCCTCAACCATCAGGAAGGAGGTACAGGAGCCTCAGGACCCACACCACCAGGTTCAAGAACAGTTATTACCCCTCAACCATCAGGAAGGAGGTACAGGAGCCTCGGGTCCCACACCACCAGGTTCAGGAACAGTTACCACTCCTGAACCTTCAGGCTCTTGAAGAAAAGGGTATAACTGCACTCACTTGCCCATCCGTTGAGATGTTCCCAGAACCAATGATCTCACTTTAAGGACTCTTTATCTTGTGATTTCATGTTCTCGTTACTTACTGCTATTTATTTATATTTGCATTTGCACAGTTTCTTGTCTCCTGCACTCTGGTTGATCTTTCACTGATCCTGCTATAGTTACTAATCTATAGATTTGCTGAGGATGCCCACAGGAAAGTGAACCTCAGGGCTGTGTGTGGTGACATTTATGTACTCCGATAGTAAAGTTTACTTTGAGCTTTGAACTGTGAGGTGCTGAGCTGTGTCCGCCACTCCCCGCAGATACTGTAATTGCACGTGGCCTTGGTGAGATTGCTCTGGAATATGGAAACATTGCAGTCAGCGTAACCTTTACAGGGCCAGCGACACAGGTTCAGTTCTCACCTCGGTCTGAGAGGCATTTGCAGACTCCCACCCAAACCTCCGAAGGGTGGTGAAGGCGGCCCAGCTAATTGTCAGGATGGAGCTCCCACGACTGGACACCATCTACTCCAGCAGACTCAGGAGGAAAGCAATCAGCATAACCAGAGACACCACACACCCCGGCCACTCCCTGTCTGACCCGCTGCCGTCCAGCAGAAGGTTCAGGACACTAAAAGCCAGAACAAGTAGACTGAGGAACAGCTTCTATCCCAGAGCCGTGGCCTCCATCACACCACTCCCACAGGACAATGACTGAAACTGTGAGCACACACATGCACACAAATACTTGCACTAACGGCACTTTGTGCATTACTGTGATATTCTGGTGCTGCTGCAAATTATTTTCTGTTACTTATCTATTTAACGCTGTTTTCTATTACTGTCTTGTTTTTATCTACCGCTTTATTTAATTGCCTGAGAGGAAGACAAGCAGAGTTTCGTTGAACCTATGTAAAATGACAATAAAAATCATTCAATTCATTTCAGTTCAATTCAATTCCAGGGCTCGGGCAGGTTGTGCGGGGTGGGGGGGTGGGGTGGGGGAAGACAACAACCTGGCTGACAAGGCCTAGAACCAGAGAGATGTCATCTTAGAATAAAATGAGAAGTTTACCCGCACTGTGAGTGGTGAAACTTTGGGATTATCTGCTCCAGAGGACCGCAGAGAATCAGTTGTTGTGCTTATTTAGAATACAGAACGTCACAGCACAGTACAGGCCCTTCGGCCCACAATGTTGTGCCATCCTTTTAACCAACTCCAAGATCAATCAAACCCTACGTAGCCCTCCATTTTTCCATCAGCGATGTGTCTATCTAAGTCTCTTAAATGTCCCGAGGTTCCTGCCTCTACCACCACCCCCGGCAGGGTGTTCCATGCACCCACTGTGAAAAACCCACCTCTGACATCCCCCCACCCAAACTTTCCTCCAATCACCTTAGAATTATGCCACATCACAGTAGCCCTTTCCACCCTGGGAAAAAGTCTCTGGCCGCCCACCCTGTCTTTGCCTCTTATCATCTTGACCACCTTGAACAATTCGCATCCTCCTTCACTTCAGAGAGAAAAGCCCCAGCTTGCTCAACCTACCTTCATGGGTTAAGAGTAGAGTGAGAGGAGAGAGAGAGAGAGGGAGACAGAGAGAGGAGAGCAGGTGTGTGTCTGTGTGAGAGAGAGAGATGGTGAGGTTGGGTTTGGATTGAGAGAGAGAGAGAGTGGGTGTAACAGAGACAGAGATGATGAGGTTGGGATGGAATGAGAGACAGACAGAGAGAGGGAGAGCAGGTGAGGGAGGGGGGAGAGATGGCGAGGTTGGGGTTGGAATGAGAGTGAGAGAGGGAGGGAGGTAGAGAAGAAAATACAGAGAGCAGGAAAAGAGGCAGGGAGATGAAAACTATGGGAAGTCATAGTCACAGTCATACTTTATTGTAACGAAAACCAATTTCCCCCGGGATCAATAAAGTATGACTATGACTATAAATAAGATGTTACTCTGTATAAAATAATGATTGCCACCCAAGTTAATGTCTGGGTTCTGAATGGTTGCCTAATCAGATAACTACAAAGAGTTACTTAACTGTTGAGGATAGCACTGTTGTATAATCCAATTGCTTGCATTAAAAGTTACATAAAGATGTACAATAAAGATAAATAGAACACAGGTAAAGGAGGGATTCACTTCAGTGGGCAGCCTTCCTGTTATACTGTCCCGCTGTCTGTGGTTACTGAAGCCTTTAACGTGTGTTTGATTTTCCCAAGCCGAAATTAAAATAGCAGGTAACTTGAAATAGACTTGCCACGTGATGTAGACATCACAGTAACCAATAACAAACCACACTCAGTGGCCGGTTTATCGGGCACCTCTTGTACCTAACGAAGAGGCCTCTGACTGTATGTCTGCGGTCTTCTGCTGCTGTAGCCAGTCCGCTTCAAGGCCTGACCTGTTGTGCGTTCAGAGATGGGGAACAGCTTCTTCTCCCCAGCCCATTAGGCTTCTGAACTCCCCGATGCATTGCACTCGAAGTGTCACCGGTTAATCTGTTTTGTACCTTACAATATTTAATTCATGCATAATTCTATGCATAATTAATCTGTAGATTTAATTCTTACTTTCCTAAAAGCAGGAGGAGAAGATGGCGGCGCGATGCAGCGCACGCAGATCTCCGGTGAAATGATATTGTATTTGTTAAATAGGGGCCGTGGACAATTCTGATTTGATGGAGACAGCCGTGAGAAGGCACAGAGGAACATCTGGAGAAATTTCTGAAATGCCCGGTTCACTGCCGCTGCTACTGTGCGATCGAGAATCTCCGGAGGGGAGGCCCCAAAATCCTCGGCTTTGCCTGCTGCTGGCGACCGAGGCTGGGGTCAAATCGTTCGGATAGAGATGGTGCTCGGCACTCGGTGTCGGAGGGCTGATCGGAGGCTCGAAGTTTTCGGACGACTCAGAGTCGGACTGTGGTCAGGCATGGCAGGGAGAGTTTTCTTCCTTCTCCCGTCTGCGTGAGATGTGGGACTTTCGAGAGACTTTGAACTTTTTTTTTACCGTGCCCATGGCCTGTTCTTCATCAAGTTATAGTATTGCTTGCACTGTTGTAACTATATGTTATAATTATGTGGTTTTTGTTAGTTTTTCAGTCTTGGTCTGTCCTGTGTTTCTGTGATATCACACCGGAGGAATATTGTATCATTTCTTAATGCATGCATTACTAAATGACAATAAAAGAGGACTGTGTGTCCTCATAATCTAATCTATTCTAAATTGTTGTGTGTTATGTGTGCTACAGTGCTTTACACCCCAGTTCGGAGAAACAATTTGTTGACGGCAACCCTGTACATAGTTAAATGACGATAAACTTGACCTGTTTCAATTCAATGATAATTCATCTGGTGCTGGATTCCAAAATAGTAGAAAACTCAGGTTTAAGATGAAGCGGGGAGGAAGCTTAATGGCGACGTGCAGGGGAATTTGTTTTTCCACACAGAACCTGCTAGACTCCCAGAACCCACTGCCAGGGTGCTGGTGGAAGCAGCTTTTAGATAAGCACGCGTCTCCGCGGGGTTCCGCCGAGCGCGGTGGGCACGCTGTGCCACTGCTGGGGTGCCCGGGGTGCTGCCGACACTCGCAGATTGCCTCCCCCAGCACAAAGTCAGGTTGCGTTGGTTTGCTAATGCAGAAGGATGCGTTTCGAACAATAAACTTGAACCCTGAATCGTCAGCCTCCACGTGAACATGCAGGGGGTTGAGGAGCCGGGGTGGGGGCTCACGTGCGGGAGCTCACTCTTGATGGCAAACGGCAGCGAGAGTTTATACGTAATAATTTTTTTTTAAATTGGTGGCTTGGACAAGTGACACCCCCGGGAAGTATCATTCTCAAAACTAGGACCCTGCGATCAGAACTAATCGAGCATCCACTTCGTGACACAGAATCCCCGAGCCGATCAAAATACCACTTAGAGAGCTTAAACGGAAGGCACCAGGAGACTGATCATAAAGAGTGAGTCACTCGGGGAAAACACAAGGAACTCTTAGTGCTTAACTATCGCTAAACAACTCTTAACCAGTTCAGGTGAGCCAGAAATCTGGGCGCCCAATGCTCTCCAGCGCCCCGCACAGGCCAGAAGAGCTCATTACAGCCCAGGTCGGAAGTACCATCTGAGACAGGTAGTTAGCTCGCAGGATTTGCTCAGGCCAGTGCTAGAAAGCCACCCACATAATAAGTTTGAAATCTTGAATACATCAGGGCTAAGGTGGTGCCCAACAGCTGCTTCTCTGAGCCCATCTGCAGAAAAAGTTTAAATTCCTCTCCTCGGTGTCTCCTTTTCCCCTCTTCAAGGTGGCCGGGGGACGCTGCCGACGGAGGTCTCCATACTCGAGCAGTCGCTCCCCCTCCCCTCTTTCTTTTGACGAAGGGGAGAGCTCGCTGCTAATTCTCGAGTCGGAGAATCTCGGAGTAAAAAGCGACGCGGCGGATTGTAGCACCGTAACGTGACTGTTTGCTAGTCTCCCCTTTTCGCTGAGAAATGGGCGACATCGCTCTATCGCTTGTTAGTGAGAGACGGGGAACCTGTGGCATGTTTAACTGTCGGGTAAACAATCGTTTTTGTTGACTGCAGGTCGTGGTCTCTCTTTGTGGGGGTGGGTGGCTGTTGCTGGGTGGGTGGTGGGTGCTGACTCTTCCTGCTGAACCGGGTGGGGTGGGGTGAGAGGGGGAAGGGTTGATGCTTTGCTGTTGTTTGTGCTTGGGAGTGGGAAGAGGGGGCTTTGGGATCCCACCGTTTGAGTGTCATTCATCCTTTGGGGGTTCTCTTCTGTTTTCCTCGTTTGTCTGTGAAGAGTAAAAAATTCAGGTTGTCTACTGTACACATTCTCCGATACTAAAATGGAACTATTTGAACCATGTATCTGGGGAGGAAAAAAGTTTTGTCGTCCATGAGTTGGCTGAGGTCTTGATGGCCCACAGTTTCCATCAGCAGTTCTCTTCACACCATGATATGGATACCTTGGTGTTGAAATGTTGGCGCGTGGCCAAGTGGTTACGGCGTCAGTCTAGTGATCTGAAGGTCGCTAGTTGGAGCCTCGGCTGAGGTGGTGTGTTATGTTCTTGAGCAAGGCACTTAACCACCCATTGCTCTGCGATGACACCGGTGCCAAGTTGTATGGGTCTTACTGCCCTTCCCTTGGACAACATTGATGGCGTGGAGAGGGGAGACTTGCAGCATGGCAACTGCCAGTCTTCCATACACCCTTGCCCAGGCCTGCATCCTGGAAACCTTCCAAGGTGCAAATCCATGGTCTCACGAGATTAACAGATGCCTATTATTATTAGAGCATCTGGGCTAAAGCAAGACCCACCGAGTTTGTGATCTAAGTTCAGATAATGAATGTGTTTCACACAAGAGTATCCGTGCAATAAGATCAACGTTAAAAGTGACGAGTCTCTTTCAGAGGATGAAGTTCTTAAAGATCCTAAAGGGATTGGACAGGCTAGATGCAGGAAGATTGTTCCCGATGTTGGGGAAGTCCAGAACGAGGGGTCACAGTTTGAGGATAGAGGGGAAGCCTTTTAGGACCGAGATGAGGAAAAACTTCTTCACACAGAGAGTGGTGAATCTGTGGAATTCTCTGCCACAGGAAACAGTTGAGGCCAGTTCATTGGCTATATTTAAGAGGGAGATAGATATGGCCCTTGTGGCTACGGGGGTCAGGGGGTATGGAGGGAAGGCTGGGGCGGGGTTCTGAGTTGGATGATCAGCCATGATCATAATAAATGACAGTGCAGGCTCGAAGGGCCGAATGGCCTACTCCTGCACCTATTTTCTATGTTTCTATGTTTCTTAACAGGGAGACATAGGCTCAGGTTCTTCTCAAGCAGGCGCATAATCCGGGCTAATATATTCATGCGGGTTATTAACATTGCGGGATTTAATCGGTTAGGGTCTTGCCGAACCAGAAACCCTAGATCAATAGTTCCGTGCGAGCAGCGCCTACAGCACGACATCGAGCTTACGTCGCTGGAGAATCAAGTGGAGCTCAAGAAAAGCAGCTACGATCTGCGCAAAGCTATCAAGGCTGCGAAGCAACAATACAGGGAGAAGACCGAGTCAAGATTCATAACGAATAGCGACCGCGACTTGTGGCCAGGACTGCAAACCATCGCCGACTCCAAAGCCAAACGTCGTGGTCCCACCAACATCGCGGCCGCTCTCCCAGATGAGCTCAATCGCTCGGTTCGATGTCGCTAACTCTGAGTCTCCGAGGAAAGCCACCGCTACAACCTGCAACCTGGTCATCTCTGAGGCTGAGGTACGTAGATGTTTCCAATGAGTGGCCAGTCGCAAGGCTGCGGGACGGGACGGCATCCCAGGGTGAGTACACAGGATGTGCGTAGCACAACTGGCAGGTGTATTTATGGACAATTTTATTATCTCCCTCTCCCAGGGTAGAGTGACCTCCTGCTTCAAATCATCCACCATCGTCCCTGTTGCAAAAAAGACAAAGGTAATGTGACTGAACAACTGGCGTTCCGCCACACTCACCGCAATAATAAGCAAATGCTTTGAGAGGCTGGTCAAGGATTACATCTGCGGCTTGTTACCACCCACACTGGAGCCCCTACAATTCGCCCACCGACACAACCGATCGACAGATGACACAATAGCCACTATATACCGTCCTTACACACCTGGAGAAGAGGGATGCTTATGTGAGAATGCTGTTCTAGGACTACAGTTCAGCATTCAACACCATAATTCCCTCCAGGCTCGACAAGAAGCTCAGAGACCTCGGCCTTCACCCTGCCTTGTGCGGCTGGATCCTGGACTTCCTGTCAGATCACCGGCAGGCGGTAAGAGTGGGCTCCCTCACCTCTGCCCCTCTGACCCTCCACACAGGAGCCCCTCAGGGCTGTGTACTGAGACCCCTCCTCTACTCCCTGTATACCCATGACTGTATCACCACCCACAGCTCCAATTTGCTAATTAAATTTGCTGGTGACACTACATTGATTGGCCTTATCGCAAACAACATCGAGGTGGCCTACAGGGAAGAAGTCATCTCTCTGACACAGTGGTGTCGAGAAAACAACCTCTCCCTCAATGTCACAAAAACAAAGGAGCTGGTTGTGGACTACAGGAGGAATGGAGACAGGCTAACCCCTATTGACATCAATGGATCTGGGTTGAGAGGGTGAACAGCTTTAAGTTCCTCAGCATAAACATCACCGAGGATCTCACGTGGTCTGTACACACCAGCTGTGTGATGAAAAAAGGCACAACAGAGCATCTTTCACCTCAGACAGTTGAAGAAGTTTGGTATGGGCCCCAAAATCCTAAGAACTTTCTACAGGGGCACAACTGAGAACATCCTGACTGGCTGCATCACTGCCTGGTACGGGAACTGTACCTCCCTCAATCGCAGGACCCTGCAGAGAGTGGTGCGGACAGCCCAGCGCATCTGTAGATGTGAACCTCCCACGATTCAGGACAGGTGTGTAAAAAAGGCCCGAAGGATCATTGGGGACCCGAGTCACCCCAACCACAAACTGTTCCAGCTGCTACCATCTGGGAAACGGTACCGCAGCATAAAAGCCAGGACCAACAGGCTCCGGGACAGCTTCTTCCACCAGGCCATCAGACTGATGAACTCACGCTGATTTGAGTGTACTCTACATTACATTGACTGTTCCATTTATCACAAATTATTATAAATTACTATGATTGCACATTCCACATTTAGACGGAGATGTAACATAAAGATTTTTACTCCCTGTGTAAGTGAAGGATGTAAGAAGTAAAGTCAATTCAAATCTGTACTGGCACTCCCAGTGCAGAATCGAGTTCTAAAATAACCTGTAACATTTACACTTGTGAGAGATACTCTGTTCAAACAAACTTCCACCTCCCCCGCCCTTCCCCACTCTGACCATTTACCTCTTCTCACCTGCCTATTACTTCCCTCTAGGGCCCCTCCACCTTCCCTCTCCCCGACAGTCCACTCTGAATGGATGCTGAAACCCTAAACGCTTCCTGGCTTTTTTATGTTATTCCTGTTTCTGCACTATTATTAATTTAACTGTTTCATCTGCCCATATATACTCGCTGTAATTGATTTACTTATGTATTTATTTTACGTTCAATGTTATCGTATTGCATTGCAGTGCTGCTGCTAAGTTAACAACTTCGCGGCACGTGCCAGCGATAATAAACTTGAACTTGATTCGGATTCGGATTCCCATTCCCCTCTCCTATCAGGTTCCTTCCTCCCCTCCAGCCCTTGACCTTTCCCACCCACCTGGCTTCCCCGTCCCCCTCAGCCACCCCACCTTTTTATTCTGGCACCTTCCCCCTGCCGTCTCAGTCCTGAGGAAGGGACTCTCTATTCTGTGCTGCCTGGCCTGCTGAGTTCCTTCAGCATTTTGTGTGTGTGTGTAGGAGGCGGGGGGAGAAGATGGCGGCGCGACGCAGCGCGCACTGCTCTCCGGTGAAATTATATCGTATCTGTTAAATAGGGGCCGTGCATAATTCTGATTTGATGGAGACAGACATGACAAGGCATAGAGGAACATCTGGAGAAATTTCTGAAATGCCCGGTTCACTGCCGCTGCTACTGTGCGATCGAGAATCTTCCGGAGGGAAGGCCCCAAAATCCCCAGCTTTGCCTGCTGCTGGCGACCGGGGCTGGGGTCGAAGCGTTCGGATAGAGATGGTGCTCGGTACTCAATGTCGGAGGGCTGATCGGAGGCTCGGAGTTTTCGGACGACTCAGAGTCGGACCGTGGTCGGGTATGGCCGGGAGAGTTTTCTTCCTTCTCCCGTCTGCGTGAGATGTGGAACTTTCGAGAGACTTTGAACTTTTTTTACCGTGCCCATGGCCTGTTCTTCATCAAGTTATGGTATTGTTGCACTGTTGTAACTATATGTTATAATTATCGGTGAACGCAGCAGGCCAAGCAGCATCTGTAGGAAGAGGTACAGTCGACGTTTCAGGCCGAGACCCTTCGTCAGGACTAACTGAAGGAAGAGCTAGTAAGAGATTTGAAAGTGGGAGGGGGAGGGGGAGACCAAAATGATAGGAGAAGACAGGAGGGGGAGGGATGGAGCCAAGAGCTGGACAGGTGATTGGCAAAAGGGGATACGAGAGGATCATGGGACAGGAGGTCCAGGAAGAAAGACAAGGAGGGGGTGGGACCCAGAGGATGGGCAAGAGGTATATTCAGAGGGACAGAGGGAGAAAAAGGAGAGTGAGAGAAAGAATGTGTGCATAAAAATAAGTAACAGATGGGGTACGAGGGGGAGGTGGGGCCTAGCAGAAGTTAGAGAAGTCGATGTTCATGCCATCAGGTTGGAGGCTACCCAGACAGAATATAAGGTGTTGTTCCTCCAACCTGAGTGTGGCTTCATCTTTACAGTAGAGGAGGCCGTGGATAGACATGTCAGAATGGGAATGGGATGTGGAATTAAAATGTGTGGCCACTGGGAGATCCTGCTTTCTCTGGCGGACAGAGCGTAGATGTTCAGCAAAGCGGTCTCCCAGTCTGCGTCGGGTCTCGCCAATATATAAAAGGCCACATCGGGAGCACCGGACGCAGTATATCACCCCAGTCGACTCACAGGTGAAGTGTTGCCTCACCTGGAAGGACTGTTTGGGGCCCTGAATGGTGGTAAGGGAGGAAGTGTAAGGGCATGTGTAGCACTTGTTCCGCTTACACGGATAAGTGCCAGGAGGGAGATCAGTGGGGAGGGATGGGGGGGACGAATGGACAAGGGAGGTGTGTAGGGAGCGATCCCTGCCGAATGCAGAGAGATGCGGGGAGGGAAAGATGTGCTTAGTGGTGGGATCCCGTTGGAGGTGGCGGAAGTTACGGAGAATAATATGTTGGACCCGGAGGCTGGTGGGGTGGTAGGTGAGGTAGGGAGAATAATCCTACAGATGCTGCTTGGCCTGCTGCGTTCACCAGCAACTTTGATGTGTGTTGCTTGAATTTCCAGCATCTGCAGAATTCCTGTTGTATATGTTATAATTATGTGGTTTTGTTAGTTTTTTCAGTCTTGGTCTGTCCTGTGTTTCTGTGATATCACACCGGAGGAATATTGTATCATTTCTTAATGCATGCATTACTAAATGACAATAAAAGAGGACTGCGTGTCCTCAGAATCTAACCTAATCTAATTTCCAGAATTCGCAGAATCTCTGGTGTTTATACTTAAAACGCTTCCTAGTTATTCATTACTTTTAAGCTGTGTTGATTTTAATGCAAGCAAAATGATACACTGCCAAACCATGACATAGCAGTACTAGTAACAGTGCGGTCACTCCAGTCGAGGACGATGTTCTCCTGAGGGATTGTCGATCGGTGGGTCCTCAGCTGACTGTAGAGGCCGATCCGGGATCCACATATTCTGGAGCAGTGTGGGTGAGAGCAGGTGGTGTCTGTGGTCGGTGGTTGGGTCTTTTGGTTGTCCAGCCTCTCCCTTCACAGCTGCCGCCTGTTCTCAGTGGCACAGTGGAGGTCGATCTCGTGTAGGTGCAACTCCCTCCTGACCGGACCTCCTCCCGGAGGATCTGTCCAGTACAGTGCCCGCACCTCAGTACGCGGTGGGGCGTCACGGTAGTGTAGCGGGTGAGTGGGACGCCGTTCCAGCTTGTAGTTTTATGGTCCTAAAATCTTCTGTCACATCTCTCTCAGGCTCTGATGCTCCACAGTGCTGAGGGAGTATTATCTGGTGTTTAACCCAATCTGCTCCACTCCTAGGAGTATATGATGGGACAATGTAAAGAGAGCATGAATCTGTCTAATCTGTTCCTGTCACAGAGGGATAGTACTGCGATCTCTCCAGTCAAGGACGATGTTCTCCTGAGGGATTGTCGATCGGTGGGTCCTCAGCTGACTGTAGAGACCGATCCGGGTTCCACATATTCTGGAGCAGTGTGGGCGAGAGCAGATGGTGTCTGTGGTCGGTGGTTGGGTCTTTTGGTTGTCCAGCCTCTCCCTTCACAGCTGCTGCCCGTTCTTTGCGGCACAGTGGAGGTCGATCTCGTGTAGGTGCAACTCCCCTTTGAACGGACCTTCTCCAGGTGCATCGATTGAGTGCAACGTCCTCCCAGTTATTAGATGTCATGTTGAATTTCTTCAGGATGATTTTGATGTTATCTTCGAAGTGTTTCCTTTGCCCAGCAGGGGCTCACTGACCTCCCTTCGACTGGGAGTGAAGGGTCTGTTTTGGTAGACTCGAGTTAGACACTCAAGAGGCATGACCTATCCGTCGGAGTTGGCATTGCTTTATCGTGGTGGAGATGCTGCTCACATTGGCCTCCTCCTGTACGCTGGCACTGGTGCGTCTGTCTGTCCAGCTGACCCTCAAAACCTTTCATAAGGTCCGTGGGCAGCGTTGTCCCAGGGCTTTCAGGTGCCATCTGTAGGTGGTCTGTGACTTGACTCCGGCCAGTAATGCGGGAAGGATGACTGCTCAGTCGAACACGGTTTTTGTCTGGACCTGCAGGTCACCGTCTGCAAAGACCCTTTCCCCCTTGCACTTGAATCGCTGCTCGGACGTGCTCGATAGAGTCGTGCGGTTGTAGAACACTGTGAACACCATTCTCTTTGAGGAGAGGTCGCTGCCAGGGCAGAGGAGGCGGCCTCCGTTTCCAAGGCCAATATCGTCAACTCTCACAAACAGCAGGATAAGCGGCTGGTTGGGCGGAGGCTGTTATGCGACCAGTCTCTTTTTTATATTCAAAACAAGACCCAGGAGTCCACATGCCTTGGCAAGGGCATTCGGGGTAGATTGGAGGACTTCTTCAGAGTGTGCTGCGGTGGCGTGGTCATCTGCAAACTGAAGCTCCATACTGGTGGTGAACCTGGCCTTGAACTGGTGAGGTTGAAGAGCCTGTTGTCTATTCTATACACAAGTGGGATTCTCTGTGGCAGGTCTTGGCCACTGAGCTGAAGGATATCAGCAATAAAGGTGGCAAATGGGGTGGACGCAATGATACATAGAACATAGGATAGAAATCTACAGCACGTTACAGGCCCTTCGGCCCACAATGTTGTGCCAACCACCTAACCTACTCCAGAGACTGCCTAGAATTTCCCTGGCGCATAAGCTCCATTTACCTACCTAAGAGGATCTTAAAAGATCTTATTGTATCCACTTCCACCACCGCCGCCAGCAATGCGTTCCACGCACTCTCCACTCTCTGTGTGAAAAACTTACCTATTTCCAAACACCTTAAACCTATGCCCCCTCGTGCTAACTATTTTGGAAGGAAGCATCTGTTAGTCTTGCGAGACCACGGATCTGTGCCTGGAAAGTCTTCACTCTCCAGGGCGCAGGCCTGGGCAAGGTTGTATGGAAGACCGGCAGTTGCCCATGCTGCAAGTCTCCCCTCTCCACACCATTGATGTTGCCCAAGGGAAGGTCATTAGGACCCATACAGCTTGGCACCGGTGTTGTCGCAGAGCATTGTGTGGGTAAGTGCCTTGCTCAAGGACACAACATGTTACCTAGGCTGGGGCTCGAACTCACGACCTTCAGGTCGCTAGTCCAATGCCTTAACCACTTGGCCATGTGCCCACTACAGCCATTTTAGCCCTGGGAAAAAGTCTCTGACTATCCAAACAATCAATGCCTCTCATCACCTTATACACCTCTGTCAGGTCACCTCTCATCCTCCGTCACAGCAAGGAGAAAAGGCTGAGTTCACTCAACCTATTTTCTTGTGGCATGCTCCCCAATCCAGGCAACATCCTTGTAAATCTCCTCTGCACCCCTTCTATAGTCTCCACATCCTTCCTGTAGTGAGGTGACCAGATATAGTCCTGTTTGACTCCTGTCTTCAGAGTGGAGGGTTCTGATCCAGCGCCACTATGAGTACTGTGGCTGCCAAGCCATCATATAGTAACCTCAGTATTTGTAAGTGCTTGTCAGGGAAACCACACCTTGATAGTTTTTTTAAAAAAATTATTCATTTACCAGAAGTGGGCATTGCCAGCTAAGCCAACATTTATCACCCATCCCGAGTTGCCCTTGAGGAGGTGGTGATGAGCTGCCTTCTTGAACCACTGCAGTCCCTGAGGTGTAGGTACACCCACAGTGCTGTTGGGGAGGGAATTCCATGATTTTGACCCAGTGACAATGAAGGAACGGTGATATGTTTCCAAGTCAGGGTGGTGAGTGACTCGAAGGGGGATTTCCAAGTGGTGGTGTTCCCAGGTGTCTGCTGTTCTTGTCCTTCTAGATGGTGGTGGTTGTGGGTCTGGAAGGTGCTGCCTTAGGAACTTCGATGTGTTGTTGTGGTGCATCTTGTCGTTAGTACACACTCTGCAACTGTCCGTCGATGGTGGAGGGATTGGATGCTTGTGGAAGGGGTACCAATCCAGTGGGCTGCCTTGTACTGGGTGGTGTCGAGCTTCTCGAGTGTTGATGGAGCTGCTCTCATCCAGGCGAGTGGTGAGTATTCCATTACACTCCTGATCCTGGGCCTTGTAGATGGTGGACAGGCTTTGGGGAGTCAGGAGGTGAGTTACACGCTGCAGGATTCCTATCCTTAAACCTGCTCTGGTAGCCACAGTGTTTATATGGCTAGCCCAGTTCAGTTTCCTGTCAATGGCAACCCCCAGGACGTTGCCAGTACAGTATATGCCAGGGAACTTAGTGGTCTACTGTATTACATGCCTTTGTTAAATCTATGAAAGCCAAGTACAAGTATTGCCCTTGTATGTGGCAATTAAATCTCACGGTGTGCTCTATTGCATCTGCTTCATTTGTACATATACCGTGTTGTGTCTGTCTAAACAAGCTAACAGAAAGCAGTGGGGTTTTGAAGAACTCTCAATGCTAGAAGAATACTTGGGCCATACCATCTTCTCACAGCTACCATTGAGCAGCAGGTACAGAGGCCTAAGGTCCCCCCACTGCAGGTTCAAGAACAGCTACTTCCCTTCAACCATTCGGTTCTTGAACCAACCTGCACAACCTTAATTACTGCCACATTGATCACTTTGGTCTATAATGGACTTTGTTTTTTTTTCATCTAATTATGTTCTTTCCTGCATAGTTTCAGACAACTTATATTTATTTTGAGAATAATATGGGGAGAGCATACAAATGCCTCGTGACCGCGTGGGTTTCCTCTAGGTTGTCAGGAAATGCAGAGGAGGCTTGAGCCAAACGCAGAGCATTTAGCAGAAATGATTTGGCGGCGAGCGATAACTTTAATAATAAACTGCGAAATAACAGCCACGAGGCAGGTGGGAGGTGGGAGGAGCCACAGAAACATGAGAGAGCCAATATACTTAACACGACCAACAAGGTAACTGCAGGCTAGGAGCAACTGGCTGGTTTTGTATGAGAGAACAAGGACAAGAGCTGGGTTTAAATAGGCTGCAGGTCATGAGCTGGAAAGCCTGACAGAAAACCACTGCAATCCCAGTGGCCATCCAGTGATGGCCCAGGATGATCTGAGTGGGTCCAGTGGAACCCCGTGATGTCGAAAGATGCAAAATGTAACTGGATGGTCCTCCAAGATCTCTGCTCCGGGCCGTACCCTTCCCAATCAACCACGTCCTGCGCACACTGTCCACGACGATGTGAATCCGTCAGCAAGCTAACCGTACACCCTGGGCCACCTTCCACCATCCCTGGTTCCAGCGGTACAGGCTCAGGTGGGTTGAGCTTGGGGCAGGACACGTTGGAAGGTCGCTGTGATAACTGAGGGGACGCTGGCAGCTGCAGACGGGAAGTGGCGGTGGGCAATCTCAAAGTGACCAACGAACCGGGGCAAAAGCTTGCGGGAGTCGGCGCAGGGGAGTAGATTTAGGACGGAGATGAGGAGGAACTGCTTCTTCTACAAAGAGTGGTGAATCTGTGTAGTTCTCTCCCCAGTGAAGCAGTGGAGCCTACCACAGTAAATATATTTAAGACCAGGCTGGATACATTTTGGCATAGCAGGGGAATTAAGAGTTATTGGGAAAAGGCAGGTAGGGGGAGATCAGTCCGTGGCCAGATCAGCCATGATCTTATTGAATAGCAGAATAGGGTCGACAGGCCAAATGGCTGACTCCTGCTCCTATTTCTTATGTTCTTAATGTAATATGCTGTAATGGCTTCTCTGTATTGTTTTGCCGCTAAGGCTAATGAAATGGCTTCTCTGTAATGTACTGCTGAGGTAACAGTTTCTCTGTAGCAGCAATGCTTGGGTTATGGCTGGAGATAACAGGACTATGGTTATGC
The DNA here is from genome assembly GCF_963921235.1 of Mobula hypostoma. Classification (NCBI taxonomy): domain Eukaryota; kingdom Metazoa; phylum Chordata; class Chondrichthyes; order Myliobatiformes; family Myliobatidae; genus Mobula; species Mobula hypostoma. The sequence goes on along the minus strand of NC_086128.1, from coordinate 62,021,110 downwards.
ATGTTAGCCAATCAGGATTTTGTTGCTCTGTCTTGTGAATCTGGAAGGAAATTTTGCGCGGGCTTTTGCCGGGGAAAGATGAGGAGAGAAGACGCGAATGGAGAGATTTGGTACACCGTCGGATGGGGTGGACTCGGAGCGAGGGTCCGAAGGGCAGACGATCGGAGGAGGTCGATGGTGAACGATCGTCTTATCAGTGAGCTCCAACTTTGCACAACAGACTGTTCAATAAGATTGGGCCCTTTTTTTCTTTTTTTTTTGTTTCTTTACTAACCATATAGTCTTGGCGGAAAAGGATCTTGGCGCTTGTAGGGATGACCTGCAGTGGACTGAAAAGCTTGAGCATGTAGATATTAAGAAAGAGGATGTGCTGGAGCTTTTGGAAAGCATCAAGTTGAATAAGTCACCGAGACCAGAGGGGATGTACCCCAGGCTACTGTGGGAAGCGAGGGAAGAGATTGCTGAGCCTCTGGTGATGATCTTTGCATCATCAATAAGGACGGAAAAGGTTCTGGAGGGTTGGAGAGTTGCGGATGTTGTTCCCTTATTCAAGAAAAGGAGTAGAGATATCCCAGGAAATTATAGGCCAGTAAGTCTTACTTCAGTGGTTGGTAAGTTGATGGAGAAGATCCTGAGAGGCAGGATTTATGAACATTTGGAGAGGCACAGTATGATTAGGAATAGTCAGCATGGCTTTGTCAAAGACAGGTTGTGCCTTACGAGCCTGATTGAATTTTTTGAGGATGTGTCTAAGCACGTTGATGAAGGTATAGCCATAGATGTAGTGTGCATGGATTTCAGCAAGGCATTTGATAAGGTACCCCATGCAAGGCTTATTGAGAAAGTAAGGACGGATCCAATGTGGTTTTTCTCCAGGGCTGAATTGGCTGGCACGAGAGGGGATAGTTTTAAGGTGCTTGGAAGTCGGTACAGAGGAGATGTCAGGGGTAAGTTTTTTACACAGAGAGCGGTGAGTGCGTGGAATGGGCTGCCGGTGGCGGAGGTGGAGGCGGAAACAACAGGGTCTTTTAAGAGATTCCTGGATGGCTACATGGAGCTTAGAAAAATAGAGGGGTATGGATAAAGTCTAGGTAGTTCTAAGGTAGGGACATGTTCGGCACAGCTTTATGGGCCGAAGGGCCTGTATTGTGCTGTATGTTATCTGTGTTCTGTGTTCTATAGTCAAAGTAAGAATTATAAAGCTTAGTCGTTTAATTGCATATTATGTTCCGTTTGTTATTTCGGAGTGCTGGTTTGTAATAGGGGACACATCACGCAGCATCCACTCAAATGAGATTTCTTAAATTTGGCCGGGCTGGGGGCTATCACCCCTATATTAAGCCGCTAGCTGAAGCGAGTGTTACATTATGATGTACAGAGGCAGATCTTGGGTGGACAGACAGACACAGTACCCAGGCAGGAGTGGTCTGACTGGGTGCTGATACCAGTTAGCCTGGCGGCAGTTGGCACAGTTGGCAACTAGGATGGCCCATCTGTGCCCTCTTCCAGAGTCATTCACGTGGTGATAGTGATGGACTTTAGGAAGACTGCTCCCTGTTACTACTGATGGTGAGGACGTGAATGTAGTGAGGACCTACAAGTACCTGGGGGTGCACCTGGATGACAGACTTGAGGGGGGCACCAACACAGAGGCTGTGTACAAGAAGGGCCAGAATCGCCTCGACTTCCTGAGGAGACTGAGGTCCTTTGGAGTGTGCAGACCTCTCCGTCACATGTTCTACCAGCCTGTTGTCACCAGGACAATCTTCTATGCCGTGGTGTGCTGGGGCAATGGCATCAACGCGGGTGATGCCAACAGGCTCAATAAACTGATTAGAAAGGCTGGCTCTGTTATAGGAGTCAAACTGGACACACTGGAGGCTGTGATAGAACAAAGGACCCTACAGAAAATTCTGGCAATTCTGGACAATGTTTCTCACCCTCTGCACGCCACCTAGGCTGAACAGAGGAGCACTTTTATTTAGAGACTAAGGCAACTGCACTGCCCAAAGAGCACTGTATGAAGTCATTCTAACCCTCAGCCATTAGACTCTATAATGAGTCAACCTATAGCCGGGGTAGAGATGACTGTTTGAGGTAACTTAGTTTTCATTCTTTCTTACTTCTCTTCTAACATTTGTATATCTGGGCACTTGTAATGCTACTGTGACACTGCCACTTCCTTTGGGATCAGTAAAGTATCGCCTGGATGGCTGGAGATAGGGGAGACGTGGGCCCACTGGACTGTCTCAGAGCGTACAGCCACTGGAACGTACATGTGAGACCACAGGACCATAAGATGTAGGAGCAGAATTAGACCATTTGACCCATGAGGTCTGCTCTGCCAATCAATCATGGCTGATCCTTTAATTTCCCCTCTCCTCAGCCTTCTCCCCGTAACCTTTGATACCGTGACCAATCAAGAACCTATCAATCTCCACCTTAAATACACTCAACGACCTGGCCTCCATAGCTGCCTGTGGTAAAAAATTCCACAAATCCACCACCCTTTGGCTAAAGAAATTTCTCTGCATCTCTGTTTTAAATGGACGCCCCTCTATCCTGAGGCTGTGCTCTCTTGTCCTAGACTCCCCCACCACAACAAACATCCTTTCCACATCTACTCTGTCTCGGCCTTTCAACATTCAAAAGGTTTCAATGAGATCCCCCCTCAACCTTCTAAATTCCAGCAAAATCAGACCCAGAACTATGAAACATTCCTCGTATGATAACCCTTTCATTCCTGGAATCATCCTTGTGAACTTCCTCTGAACATTCTCCAACACCAGCACGTCTTTTTTAAGATGAGGGGCCGAAAACTGTTCACAACACTCAAGGTGAGGCCTCACCCGTGCCTTATAAAGCCTCAACACCCCTGCTCTTGTATTCTAGACCTCTTGAAATGAATGCTAACATGGCATTTGCCTTCCTCACCACCGACTCAACCTGCAAGATAACCTTTAGGGTTTTCTGCACAAGGACTCCCAAGACCCTTTGTATCTCAGATTTTTGGATTTTCTGCCATTTAGAAAATAGTCTGGACATTTTTTTCCTTCTAGCAAAGTGCATGACTGTGCATTCATTTGCTACTTTCTTGCCCATTCTTCTAATCTTTCAGCTATCCTGTTTCCTCAATACTGCCTGCCCCTCCACAAATCTTCGTATCATCTGAAAATTTGGCAACAAGTCATCTATTCAATCATCTAAATCATTGATATGCAGCATAAAAAGAAGCAGTCCCAACACCTGTGGGACATCACTAGTCACTGGCAGCCAACCAGAAAAAAGAAAAAGATCCTTTTATTCCCACTCGCTGCCTCCTACCAATCAGCCAATGCTCCAACCATACCAGTGGCTTTCCTGTAATACCATGGGCTCTTAACTTGATAAGCAGCCTCGCATGTGGCACCTTGTCAAAAGCCTTCTGAAAGTCCAAATATACAACATCCACTGCATCCTCTTTATCTATCCTACTTGTAATCTCCTCAAAGAATTGCAACAGGTTCGTCAGGCAAGATTTTCCCTTAAGCAAACCATGCTGACTTTGTACTATCTTGTCCTGTGTCACCAAGTACCCCATAACCTCCTCCTTAACAATTGACTCCAACATCTTCCCAACCACTGAGGTCAGGCTAACTGGTCTATAATTTCCTTTCTGCTGCCTTCCTTCTTTCTTAAAGAGTGGAGTGAGATTTGCAATTTTCTCATCCTTCAGAACCATGCAAGAGCCCAATCCAATAATTCTTGAAAGATCATTACTAATGCCTCCACAATCTCTACCGCTACCTCTTTCAGAACCCTGCAGTTCAGTTCATCTGGTCCGGGTGACTTACGTACCTTTAGGTCTTTCAGCTTTTTGAGTACCTTCTCCCTTGTAATAGTAACTGCACTCACTTCTCTTCCCTCACACCCTTCAACATCTGGCACACTGCTATTGTCTTCCGCAGTGAAGACTGATGCAAAATTCTTGTTTAGTTCATCTGCCATCTGCTTGTCCCCCATCATTATTTCTCCGGCCTCATTTTCTAGAGGTCCTATATCCACTCTCATCTCGCTTTTACTTTTTACATACTTAAAAAACTTTTACTATCCACTTTGATATTGTTTGCTGGCTTGCTCTCGTGTTTCATCTTTTCCCTCCTGATGATTATTTTAGTTGCTCTCTGTAGGTTTCTAAAAGCTTCCCAATCCACTATCTTCCCACTAACTTTTGCTTTGTTGTATGCCCTCTTTTACTTTTACATTAGCTTTGACTTTCCATGTCAGCCACATTTGTACTGTTTTGCCATTTGAGTGTTGCTTTGTTTTTGGACTACATCTAACCTGCACCTTCCTCATTTTTCCCCAGAAACTTGCACCATTGCTGCACTGCTGTCTTCCCTGCCAACATCTCCTCCCAATTTACCTTGGTCATCTCCTCTCTCTTACCATGGTAATTTCCTTTACTCTACTTAAATACTGCTACATCAGACTTCACCTTCTCCCTATCAAATTTCATGTTGAAGTCAATCAAATCATATTGTGATCACTGCCTCCTAAGGGTTCCTTTACCTTAAGCACCCTAATCGCCTCCAGTTCATTACATAACACCTAATCCAGTATAGCTGATCCCCTAGTAGGCTCAATGACAAACTGCTCTAAAAAGCCATTTCGTTGGCATTAAACAAATTCAGTCTTTTGAGATCCATTTCCAATCTGATTTTCCTAATATACCTGCATGTTTTCTAATTCCTGTTGTAATCTGTAGTCCACATCTCATCTGCTGTTGTGAGGCCTGTATATAACTGCCATCAGAGTG